>NC_041217.1:123344182-123375071 GCF_002837175.3 Physeter macrocephalus
GTTTCCTTAGCTGTGCAAAAGCTTTTAAGTTTCACTAGGTCCCATTTGTCTATTTTTGTTTTTATTTCCATTTCTCTAGGAGTGGGTCAAAAAGGATCTTGCTGTGATTTATGTCAGAGTGTTCTTCCTACGTTTTCCTCTAAGATTTTTATAGTGTCCAGTCTTACATTTAGGTCTCTAATCCATTTTGAGTTTATTTTTGTGTATGGTGTTAGGGAGGGTTCTAATTTCATTCTTTTACATGTAGCTGTCCAGTTTTCCCAGCAACTTAATGAAGAGACTGCCTTTTCTCCATTGTATATCCTTACCTCCTTTGTCATAGATTAGTTGACCATAGGTGTGTGAGTTTATCTCTGGACTTTCTATCCTGTTCCATTGATCTATATTTCTGTTTTTGTGCCAATACTATATTGTCTTGATTACTGTAGCTTTGTAGTATAGTCTCAAGTCATGGAGTGTGATTCCTCCAGCTCTGTTTTTTTCCCTCCAGATTGCTTTAGCTATTCAGTGTCTTTTTTGTCTCCATACAAATTTTAAGATTTTTTGTTCTAGTTCTGTAAAAAATGCCATTGGTAATTTGACACGGAGTGCATTGAATCTGTAGCTTGCTTTGGGTAGTATAGTCATTTTCACAATATTGATTCTTCCAACCCAAGGACATGGTATATCTCTCCATCTGTTTGTGTCATCTTTGATTTCTTTTGTCAGTGTCTTATAGTTTTCGAGTACAGGTCTTTTACTGCCTTAGGTAGGTTTATTCATAGGTATTTTATTCTTTTTGTTGCAATGGTGAATGGGATTGTTTCCTTAATTTATCTTTCTGATCTTTCATTGTTATTGTCTAGGAATGCATGAGATTTCTGTGCATTAATTTTGTATCCTGCAACTTTACCAAATTCATTGATTAGCTCTGGTAGTTTTCTGGTGGCATCTTTAGAATTCTCTATGCATAGTATTATGTCATCTGCAAGCAGTGACATTTCTACTTCTTCTTTTCCAATTTATATTCCTTTTATTTCTTTTGCTTCACTGATTGCTGGGGCTAGGACTTCCAAAACTATGTTGGATAATAACGGTGAGAGTGGACATCCTTTTCTTGTTCCTGATCTTAGAGGAAATGCTTTCAGTTTTTCACTATGAGAATTATGATTGCTGTGGTTTTGTTGTATATGGCCTTTATTATGGTGAGGTAGGTTCCCTCTATGTCCACTTTTTGGAGAGTTTTTATCATAGATGGGTCTTGAAATTTTTTTTGGGGGGGGGGGGTACCCGGGCCTCTCACTGTTGTGGCCTCTCCCGCTGCGGGCTATGAGAATTATGATTGCTGTGGTTTTGTTGTATATGGCCTTTATTATGGTGAGGTAGGTTCCCTCTATGTCCACTTTTTGGAGAGTTTTTATCATAAATGGGTCTTGAAATTTTTTTGGGGGGGGGGGTGCCCGGGCCTCCCACTGCGGACTCTCAACCACTGCTCCACCAGGGAAGCCCATTTTGAATTTTGTCAAAAACTTTTTCTGCATCTATTGAGATGATCATATGGTTTTTATTCTTCAGTTTGTTAATATGGTTTATCACCCTGATTGATTTGCATATATTGAAGAATCCTTGCATCCTTGGGATAAATTCCACTTGATCATGGTGTATGATCCTTTTAATGTGTTGTTGGATTCTGTTTGCTAGTATTTTGTTGAGGATTTTTGCCTCTATGTTCATCAGTGATATTGGCCTGTAGTTTTCTTTTTTTGTGACATCTTTGTCTGGTTTTGGTATCAGGGTGATGGTGGCCTCGTAAAATGAGTTTGGGAGTGTTGCTTCCTCTGCAATTTTTTAGAAGAGTTTCAGAAGGTTGGGTGTTAGCTCTTCTCTAAATGTTTTATAGAATTCACCTGTGAAGCCATCTGGTCCTGGACTTTTGTTTGTTGGAAGATTCTTAATCACAGTTTCAATGACATTACTTGTAATTGGTCTGTTCACATTTTCTACTTCTTCCTGGTTCAGTCTTGGAAGTTTATTCCTTTCTAAGAATTCATACATTTCTTCCAGGTTGTCCATTTTATTGGCACAGTTTCTTGTAGTCTCTTATGATGCTTTGTATTTCTGTGGTGTCCATTGTAAGTTCTCTTTTCCATTTCTAATTTTACTGATTTGAGTCCTCTCCCTCTTTTTCCTGATGAGTCTGGCTAGTGGTGTATCCATTTTGTTTATCTTCTCAAAGAACCAGCTTTTAGTTTTATTGATCTTTGCTATTGTTTCCTTCATTTCTTTTTCATTTATTTCTAATCTGATCTTTCTTCTTTCCTTCTGCTAACTATGGGCTTTTCTTCTTCTGCTTTCTCTAAATGCTTTATGTGTAAGGTTAGACTGTTTATTTGAGACTTTTCTTGTTTCTTGAGTCAGGCTTGTATAGTTATAAACTTCCCTCTTAGGACTGCTTTTGCTGCATTCCATATGTTTTCGATCGTCGTGTTTTCATTATAATTTGCCTCTAGTTATATTTTGATTTCCTCTTTGATTTCTTCAGTGATCTCTTGGTTATTTAGTAATGTATTGTTTAGCCCCCATGTGTTTGTGTTTTTTGTGTTTTTTCGCTGTAGTTGATTTCTAATCTCATAGTGCTGTGGTCGGAAAAGATACTTGATATGATTTCAATTTTCTAAAATTCCCGAGGCTTGATTTGTGACCTAAGATGTGATATATCCTGGAGAATGTTCTGTGTGCACTTGAGAAGAAAGTGTAATCTGCTGTTTTCAGATGGAATGTCCTATAAATATCAATTAAATCTATCTGGTCTATTGTGTCATATAAAGCTTGTGCTTCCTTATTAATTTTCTGTCTGGATGATCTGTTCATTGCTGTAAGTGAGGTGCTAAAGCTGCCCACTATTATTGTGTTACTGTAGACTTCCTCTTTTATAGCTCTTAGCATTTGCCTTATGTACTGAGGTGCTCCTATGTTGAGTGCATATATATTTATAATTGTTATATCTTCTTCTTGAATTGATCCCTTGATCATTATGTAGTGTGTTGCTCTGGTAGGCATAGCTCAGTAAAACTTTAATCTGCTTCTCTGCTGATAGATTGGGCTGGGTTCCCTCCCTGTTGGTTGTTTGGCCTGAGACGACCCAGCACTGGAGCCTACCCAGCTCTGTGGTGTGGCTAATGGTGGACTCTTGGAGGGCTCATGCCAAGGAGTACTTCCCAGAACTTCTGCTGCCAGTGTCCTTGTCCCTGCGGTGAGGCACAGCCACACCCCGCCTCTGCAGGAGATCCTCCAACACTAGCATGTAGGTCTGGTTTAGTCTCCTATGGGGTCACTGCTCCTTCCCCTGGGTCCCAATTGCACACTACTTTGTGTGTGCCCTCCAAGAGTGGAGTCTCTGTTTTCCCCAGTCCTGTTGAAATCCTGCAATCAAATCCCACTAGGCTTCAAAGTCTGATTCTCTAGGAATTCCTCCTCATGTTGCCGGACCCCCAGGTTGGGAAGCCTGACGTGGGGCTCAGAACCTTCACTACAGTGGGTGAACTTCTGTGGTTTAAGTGTTCTCCAGTTTGTGAGTCACCCACCCAGTGGTTATGGGATTTGATTTTATTGTGATTGTGCCCCTCTTACCATTTCATTGCGGCTTCTCCTTTGTCTCTGGCTGTGGGGCATCTTTTTTGGTGAGTTCCAGTGTCTTCCTGTTGATGATTTTTCAACAGTTAGTTATGATTCTGGTGCTGTTGCAAGAGAGAGTGAGTGCACACATTCTTCTACTCTGCCATCTTGAACCAATCTGATCTTCAATTTCTTTCATCAACGTCTTATAGTTTTCTGAGTACAAGTCTTTTACCTCCTTGGTTAAATTTATTCCTAGGTATTTTATTCTTTTTGATATGATTGTAAATGAGATTGTTTTTCTTAATTTCTCTTTCTAATAGTTTATTATCAATGTATAGAAACACAACAGATTTTTGTGCATTAATTTGGTATCCTGCAACTTTAGTGAATTCATTTATTAGTTCTAATAGCTTTTTGGCGACGTATTTAGAATTTTCTACATATAGTATCATGTCACCTGTAAATAGTGACAGTTTAACTTCTTCCTTTCCAATTTGGCTTCCTTTTGTTTCTTTTCCCTTTCTGATTGTTGTGGCTAGGTTCTCCAATACTATATTGAGTAAAAGTGGCAAGAGTGGGCATCCTTGTCTTGTTCCTGATCCTAGAGGAAATGCTGGCAGCTTTTCACCATTGAGTGTAATGTTGAATGTAAGTTTGTCATAAATGTATTTTACTATGTTGAGGTATGTTTCCTCTATACCCACTTTGTTGAGAGGTTTTCTTTTATCAAAAATGGATGTTGAATTTTGTCAGTTTTTTCTGCATCTGTTGAGATGATCATATGATTTTTATTCTTCAATTTGTTCTTGTGGTGTACTGAGTTGTCAATCAATTCTTGCTTACTCCAAGAATGAACAAATGACATAGACTTTTTAATATTTTAATAAATTTTATTTTTTAGAACCGTTTTAGATTTACCCAAAAATTGCGAAGATAGTACAGTTTCTGTATACCTCATATTCATTTCCCCCTTTTATTAATATCTTCAGTTAGTATGTACTTGGGCCCTGATCACCCAATTACAATGTGGGGATTAGGGGGGAGGGTTCCATACCAACAAGCAATTCTCCAAAACTTTCTAACTGTCCTACAATTCAACTCAATTCTGACACTACCTACCCAGAGATAATATCTGATTCCACAGGTAAAACACTCACTCCTACAAGATCACCCTCCACTGGATGATCTGTTCATTGCTGTAAGTGAGGTGCTAAAGCTGCCCACTATTATTGTGTTACTGTAGACTTCCTCTTTTATAGCTCTTAGCATTTGCCTTATGTACTGAGGTGCTCCTATGTTGAGTGCATATATATTTATAATTGTTATATCTTCTTCTTGAATTGATCCCTTGATCATTATGTAGTGTGTTGCTCTGGTAGGCATAGCTCAGTAAAACTTTAATCTGCTTCTCTGCTGATAGATTGGGCTGGGTTCCCTCCCTGTTGGTTGTTTGGCCTGAGACGACCCAGCACTGGAGCCTACCCAGCTCTGTGGTGTGGCTAATGGTGGACTCTTGGAGGGCTCATGCCAAGGAGTACTTCCCAGAACTTCTGCTGCCAGTGTCCTTGTCCCTGCGGTGAGGCACAGCCACACCCCGCCTCTGCAGGAGATCCTCCAACACTAGCATGTAGGTCTGGTTTAGTCTCCTATGGGGTCACTGCTCCTTCCCCTGGGTCCCAATTGCACACTACTTTGTGTGTGCCCTCCAAGAGTGGAGTCTCTGTTTTCCCCAGTCCTGTTGAAATCCTGCAATCAAATCCCACTAGGCTTCAAAGTCTGATTCTCTAGGAATTCCTCCTCATGTTGCCGGACCCCCAGGTTGGGAAGCCTGACGTGGGGCTCAGAACCTTCACTACAGTGGGTGAACTTCTGTGGTTTAAGTGTTCTCCAGTTTGTGAGTCACCCACCCAGTGGTTATGGGATTTGATTTTATTGTGATTGTGCCCCTCTTACCATTTCATTGCGGCTTCTCCTTTGTCTCTGGCTGTGGGGCATCTTTTTTGGTGAGTTCCAGTGTCTTCCTGTTGATGATTTTTCAACAGTTAGTTATGATTCTGGTGCTGTTGCAAGAGAGAGTGAGTGCACACATTCTTCTACTCTGCCATCTTGAACCAATCTGATCTTCAATTTCTTTCATCAACGTCTTATAGTTTTCTGAGTACAAGTCTTTTACCTCCTTGGTTAAATTTATTCCTAGGTATTTTATTCTTTTTGATATGATTGTAAATGAGATTGTTTTTCTTAATTTCTCTTTCTAATAGTTTATTATCAATGTATAGAAACACAACAGATTTTTGTGCATTAATTTGGTATCCTGCAACTTTAGTGAATTCATTTATTAGTTCTAATAGCTTTTTGGCGACGTATTTAGAATTTTCTACATATAGTATCATGTCACCTGTAAATAGTGACAGTTTAACTTCTTCCTTTCCAATTTGGCTTCCTTTTGTTTCTTTTCCCTTTCTGATTGTTGTGGCTAGGTTCTCCAATACTATATTGAGTAAAAGTGGCAAGAGTGGGCATCCTTGTCTTGTTCCTGATCCTAGAGGAAATGCTGGCAGCTTTTCACCATTGAGTGTAATGTTGAATGTAAGTTTGTCATAAATGTATTTTACTATGTTGAGGTATGTTTCCTCTATACCCACTTTGTTGAGAGGTTTTCTTTTATCAAAAATGGATGTTGAATTTTGTCAGTTTTTTCTGCATCTGTTGAGATGATCATATGATTTTTATTCTTCAATTTGTTCTTGTGGTGTACTGAGTTGTCAATCAATTCTTGCTTACTCCAAGAATGAACAAATGACATAGACTTTTTAATATTTTAATAAATTTTATTTTTTAGAACCGTTTTAGATTTACCCAAAAATTGCGAAGATAGTACAGTTTCTGTATACCTCATATTCATTTCCCCCTTTTATTAATATCTTCAGTTAGTATGTACTTGGGCCCTGATCACCCAATTACAATGTGGGGATTAGGGGGGAGGGTTCCATACCAACAAGCAATTCTCCAAAACTTTCTAACTGTCCTACAATTCAACTCAATTCTGACACTACCTACCCAGAGATAATATCTGATTCCACAGGTAAAACACTCACTCCTACAAGATCACCCTCCACTTCAGATGCCCATTACAAGCCCAGGTTGTTATCTGTGCTTTTGACCGACAGGCTATAAATTAGAGGTTCCCATGACCCCATCTTTGGGTTTGATTAATTTGCTAGAGTGACTTGTAGAACTCAGAAAACCCATTTACTCACCAGGTTACCAGTTTATTACAAAGGATATTAAAGAGTATGAATCAACAGCCAGATGAAGAGATACATAAGGTGAGGTCTCAACAAAGGAGATTCTGTCTTCATGGAGATTGGGGCCCAGCATGTGGAAGCATTCTGGTTTCCCAGCCTGGAAGCTCTCTGAACCCTCTCTTTTTGGGTTTTTATGAAGGCATCATTACATAGACATGGTTGATTAAATCATTGACCATTGGTGATTGATTCAGACTCCAGAGCCTCTCCCCTCCTCGGAAGTCAGGGAGTGTGACTGAAAGCTCCACGATTCTGGTTGGTTTCCCTGAAACCAGCTCCCACTCTTAGGTACTTTCCAAAAGTCACCTCGTTAACATAAACCCAGCTGTGGTTGAAACGGGTTTGTTAAAAATAACAAGATACCCATTTCAGCTTTCTGGCTCTGAAGTATTTTCAGGAACTGACTACCCAGCTCTGTGGTGTGGCTAATGGTGGACTCTTGGAGGGCTCATGCCAAGGAGTACTTCCCAGAACTTCTGCTGCCAGTGTCCTTGTCCCTGCGGTGAGGCACAGCCACACCCCGCCTCTGCAGGAGATCCTCCAACACTAGCATGTAGGTCTGGTTTAGTCTCCTATGGGGTCACTGCTCCTTCCCCTGGGTCCCAATTGCACACTACTTTGTGTGTGCCCTCCAAGAGTGGAGTCTCTGTTTTCCCCAGTCCTGTTGAAATCCTGCAATCAAATCCCACTAGGCTTCAAAGTCTGATTCTCTAGGAATTCCTCCTCATGTTGCCGGACCCCCAGGTTGGGAAGCCTGACGTGGGGCTCAGAACCTTCACTACAGTGGGTGAACTTCTGTGGTTTAAGTGTTCTCCAGTTTGTGAGTCACCCACCCAGTGGTTATGGGATTTGATTTTATTGTGATTGTGCCCCTCTTACCATTTCATTGCGGCTTCTCCTTTGTCTCTGGCTGTGGGGCATCTTTTTTGGTGAGTTCCAGTGTCTTCCTGTTGATGATTTTTCAACAGTTAGTTATGATTCTGGTGCTGTTGCAAGAGAGAGTGAGTGCACACATTCTTCTACTCTGCCATCTTGAACCAATCTGATCTTCAATTTCTTTCATCAACGTCTTATAGTTTTCTGAGTACAAGTCTTTTACCTCCTTGGTTAAATTTATTCCTAGGTATTTTATTCTTTTTGATATGATTGTAAATGAGATTGTTTTTCTTAATTTCTCTTTCTAATAGTTTATTATCAATGTATAGAAACACAACAGATTTTTGTGCATTAATTTGGTATCCTGCAACTTTAGTGAATTCATTTATTAGTTCTAATAGCTTTTTGGCGACGTATTTAGAATTTTCTACATATAGTATCATGTCACCTGTAAATAGTGACAGTTTAACTTCTTCCTTTCCAATTTGGCTTCCTTTTGTTTCTTTTCCCTTTCTGATTGTTGTGGCTAGGTTCTCCAATACTATATTGAGTAAAAGTGGCAAGAGTGGGCATCCTTGTCTTGTTCCTGATCCTAGAGGAAATGCTGGCAGCTTTTCACCATTGAGTGTAATGTTGAATGTAAGTTTGTCATAAATGTATTTTACTATGTTGAGGTATGTTTCCTCTATACCCACTTTGTTGAGAGGTTTTCTTTTATCAAAAATGGATGTTGAATTTTGTCAGTTTTTTCTGCATCTGTTGAGATGATCATATGATTTTTATTCTTCAATTTGTTCTTGTGGTGTACTGAGTTGTCAATCAATTCTTGCTTACTCCAAGAATGAACAAATGACATAGACTTTTTAATATTTTAATAAATTTTATTTTTTAGAACCGTTTTAGATTTACCCAAAAATTGCGAAGATAGTACAGTTTCTGTATACCTCATATTCATTTCCCCCTTTTATTAATATCTTCAGTTAGTATGTACTTGGGCCCTGATCACCCAATTACAATGTGGGGATTAGGGGGGAGGGTTCCATACCAACAAGCAATTCTCCAAAACTTTCTAACTGTCCTACAATTCAACTCAATTCTGACACTACCTACCCAGAGATAATATCTGATTCCACAGGTAAAACACTCACTCCTACAAGATCACCCTCCACTTCAGATGCCCATTACAAGCCCAGGTTGTTATCTGTGCTTTTGACCGACAGGCTATAAATTACAGGTTCCCATGACCCCATCTTTGGGTTTGATTAATTTGCTAGAGTGACTTGTAGAACTCAGAAAACCCATTTACTCACCAGGTTACCAGTTTATTACAAAGGATATTAAAGAGTATGAATCAACAGCCAGATGAAGAGATACATAAGGTGAGGTCTCAACAAAGGAGATTCTGTCTTCATGGAGATTGGGGCCCAGCATGTGGAAGCATTCTGGTTTCCCAGCCTGGAAGCTCTCTGAACCCTCTCTTTTTGGGTTTTTATGAAGGCATCATTACATAGACATGGTTGATTAAATCATTGACCATTGGTGATTGATTCAGACTCCAGAGCCTCTCCCCTCCTCGGAAGTCAGGGAGTGTGACTGAAAGCTCCACGATTCTGGTTGGTTTCCCTGAAACCAGCTCCCACTCTTAGGTACTTTCCAAAAGTCACCTCGTTAACATAAACCCAGCTGTGGTTGAAACGGGTTTGTTAAAAATAACAAGATACCCATTTCAGCTTTCTGGCTCTGAAGTATTTTCAGGAACTGAGGACAAGAGACCAAATATTATAACAAAAGATGCTCCCATTGCTCTTATCTCTCAGCAGATTCCAAGGGCTTGGGGAGCTGTGAGCCAAGAAATGTGGATGAAGATCAAATATATATGAAAAATATACTTTGGTCAACAGAATGACCAAATATATATATATATATTTCTTATAAATCACAATACTGCAGTATGGTTAATTTGTTGCAATTAATGAACCAATATTGATATATTATATTAATTGAAGTTCATACTTTATTCAGATTTCCTTAGTTTTTAATCTAATGCCCTTTTTTTGTTCTAGGGTCCCATCCAGGGTACCACTTTATATTTAGCTATCATGTATCCTTTTTTTTTTTTTTTTTTTGCGGTACACGGGCCTGTCACTGTTGTGGCCTCTCCAACTGCGGAGCACAGGCTCAAGATGCGCAGGCTCAGCGGCCATGGCTCACGGCCCAGCCGCTCCGCGGCATGTGAGATCTTCCCAGACCGGGGCACGAACCCGTGTCCCCTGCATCGGCAGGCGGACTCTCAACCACTGCGCCACCAGGGAAGCCCTATCATGTATCCTTTTAAGCTCCTTTTGACTGTGACAGTTTCTCAGATGTTCCGCGGTACACGGGCCTGTCACTGTTGTGGCCTCTCCAACTGCGGAGCACAGGCTCAAGATGCGCAGGCTCAGCGGCCATGGCTCACGGCCCAGCCGCTCCGCGGCATGTGAGATCTTCCCAGACCGGGGCACGAACCCGTGTCCCCTGCATCGGCAGGCGGACTCTCAACCACTGCGCCACCAGGGAAGCCCTATCATGTATCCTTTTAAGCTCCTTTTGACTGTGACAGTTTCTCAGATGTTCCTGGTCAGGCATTTTGTAGAATGTCCCTGTATTGGGGATTGTCTGATATTTTTCTTATGCTTTGACTGGGATTATGGGTTTCTGGGAGAAGAATCACAGATGTAAAATACCATTTTCATTGCATCATATCAAGAGCACATATTATCAACATGATTTATTACTGTTGATGTTGGCCTAGATCAGCTGGCTTGCACTTGTCAAACTTCTCCACTGTAAAGTTACTCTTTGTGGTGGTTAATTATATGTATCAACTTGACTGGGCTAAGGGATGCCCAGATAGCTGGTAAACATTATGTGTGGTGTGTCTATGTGGGTGTTTGTGGAAGAGATCATCATTTGAATCAGTAGACTGAGTAAAGATCCACCCTCACCAATGTGGGTGGATAGCATCCAATCTGTTGAAAGACCGAATAGAACAAAAAGGCAGAGGAAGTGTGAATTTACCCTCTCTCTTCTTGAGCTGGGACATTCATCTTCTCTTGACCTCGGACATCACACCTTCTGGTTATCAAGCCTTTGGACTTCAAGATTTACACCAGCAGCCCCTTGGTTCTCAGGCTTCTGGCCTTAGACTGGGAATTATACCATTAGCTCTCCTGGTTCTTAGGCCTCCAGCCTTGGATTGATTATTCCGCTGGCTTTCCTAGTTCTCCAGCTTGCATTGCAGATGGCAGATCATGGGACTTCCCAACCTCCACAACCACATGAGCCAATTCATGTAATAAATCTCTTTCTCTCTCCATATACATGTGTATGAAATACATAAATTATTTGGAATTCTTCTGCTGAGAGATTTGTCTGTTCTTCCCCATTTATTTATTTATTCAATCACTTATTTATATCAGTATGGACTCACAGATATATATTTTATACTTTGGATTATAATCTAAAATGACTTTATTTTGTTGCTCAAAATGTTTCTTCCTTGGCCAGTGGGAGTTCTTTCAGTTAGCTTCTGTGTTCCTTTGACCTATCCCCATGATTGTGTGTTTTGTTTTGTTTTTTACACTTCTTTACTTCCTAACACTCCAAGATTTTCTAGGCTTATCTTGTATATTTTCTGCCCTAGTCCTAGAATTAGCTATTTCTCTGGGGAGGTCTTGTTCCCTTTGTTGGAGAACAGTATTAGAAACCAAGATCTGGGCTCCCAATATGCCTGTTACTACTGGGCTTCAACTTGGTAAACCAACACAATACGGTTTATTTAATAAACAAGTTCCTAAAGTAATTCACAATATGTTGACTTGTGCTTGAATTATGAGTTTAGAACAACAGAAATAACCTCTGACAATCAATATTTCTTGAATGATTTTTACATAAATTCAAGTATTCTCTTTTAGCTACAATTACAAATTTAAAACATATTCCTAAGGTTGTTACAGCATGTCCAATTATGTGCATGGTGTAGAACTTTATAAGTGTGTGAAGAAACAGACTGTACATTTCTAAGAGAAAAGAAGCACCTTTCTGAGTTTCAGCTGCTCTAGTTCTTTCAGACTAGAGAATAAGGATAAAAATGTCAGTTTGGACCCTGAAATGCCTTGCAGTGTGGAGAAGCTTTTCCATAACTAAAATAACAACAAAAGCTGTGACTATCACCCCATCTTGTTACCAATTTTTGAACAACCCTACTATTGGTGAGCAGAGTGACTTTTGGTCATTACAGGTGACCTAACATTCAATGACCATAAATGTCCTTGACAATAAAAGTGCTGTCTTGTGACTCTAATCTAATCTGATTTGCTAAGCACAGGAAACGCTTGGCACTTTCCTATGGCATTGATTAATGAGGAAACACTTGGTTTCACAATTAATGTGAACTATCATAACCCCTGGGAACCCATTTGTTTTATAAGAAACCCATTCTGTATGCTCTTTGCGTTTATTGATGTGCAAACACAACATAACACTAATTTTTGGAAATACATATCATGTGCTCAATGCAACTCCCTCCTTCCCTCCTTTCTTTGTTTTCCATTGACTTTATTGATGTAAAAGGGAAGGGGGAAATCAAAGCTGAACAGACTGTACGTATTAAAGGCATTTGTACATACATTTAATTCAATTCTTACAATAGCATTAAGAGCTAAGTATTATTGTACCTATTTTAAAGTTGAAGAAACAGAGATTCAGAGAGGTTAAGTAACTTACTCAAGATCACACAATTTATAAAGTAGCAACTTATAAAGTAATCCTATAGAATTTAAGCCCAGAACAATCTGGCCCTAGAGCGCACCTTTTCCCACTCCAGCAGGGGTTCTCAAAACTGGCAGCATGTATAAGAATAATTTAAGATGATTTTTAAATATAATGATGCTTGAGGCCTACTCTAAGAGATTCTGATTTAATAATTCTGTGGAAGAATCTAGACATCAGCAAGTCTTAAAAGTTCCCCAGGAGATACTAATGTGCAATCTGGTCTGAACCGGAGCACTATTCTGCTTTCACTTTCATAACTATATCTAACATTCATTCAGTGTCTTTACGGTTTTCAAAGTTTTTTTAAAATGCATAATTCATTTAATCATTAAACCAAACCAGTTAGGGATTATCACGCCCATTTTATAGAATAGGAAGCAAAGAGGCAAAAAGAATTTTTAATCTTACTCAATATTATTATCAGTAGCTGAAATCCAATAAAATTTGAAGAGGACCACCCTAATGTTTTTATTCTTATTTAGAATCTCCTAATCTTGATCCCTTTTGGATCCCTTCTTTTCTTTCCCTCCTGCTACAGTCTGCTCCTCAGCCCAGTATTGCAAGAGCTCCTTGGATGCCACTGGAAGCTCTCAGCTCTGTGTGGACGGGAGGGAGTGGTGGCTGTGAGGATGGTGATTCATTACTGAAGCAACATAGGTTAGTAGTAAAAACAGAGTTAGGGGTAGAAATTTGACACCTTAAGAAAGTGGTTTTATTTCTTTGAAGCTCACACTCAACAATAAAATGGGGAAAATAATCGTACCACCTCACGGTTTCATCATGAAAATAAGAAAAGATAATGTATATAATAGGGATTTGTAAATTGAAAGGCATTATTCTTATTCTAGTAATTGCTATTGCATTTGTAATGATTAGTTTTGAAGTGTTGTATTAGTGTCCCAGGGCTAGTATAACAAATTATCACAATCTTGGTGACTTAAAACTACAGAAAATTATTCACTCTCACTTCTGGAGACTAGAAGTCTGAAATTAAGGTGTCAGCAGGGCCAACCCTCCCCTGAAGGCTCTAGGAAAGAATCCTCTTCCAGCTACTAGTGGCTGTTGGTGTTGCTTGGTGTTCTCCAGCTTGTAGCCACATTACTCCAGTCTCTGCCTGTGTCTTTCCATCCCCTTCTCCTCTGTGTCTTTCTCAAATATATCTCTCCCTTTCTCTTATAAAGATATTTGTCATTGGATTTAGGACCCACACTGATAATCCAGGATGATCTTCTCATCCCAAAATTCTTAACAATGACATCTGCAAATAACCTTTTCCCAAATAAGGTAACATTCATAGGTTTCAGGAATTATGCCATGGACTCTTTTTTTGGCGGGGGCGGGGGAACCGTTCAAACCACTGTAGATATTATAAGTACTTCTCTTTCTTTAAACTCAATATTCCACTCTCTGACTCATTAACTGCCACTTACCAATAAATATAAGTTCCAAATTCTTTTTATGGTCCACAAGTCAGCCCTGCCTCATTCCCCAAATAACTTCACAGAACTTTCTGCCGTTTCCCAAATATCCTCACACTTTGCTACTTCTGTGCCTTTTACGTGTGCCATTTCTGTTGTGTACCTTCCCTCTCTTTCTGGACCTCATCACTATTTTTCATCCTCTTTCGTGAGGTCTTTACTGATCATCAAAGATGACTGCTCCTTATTCTCCTTCCAAAGCTTCTAGATTCTTGGCTTCCTACCTTTGATTCTAGCACGTACTGCAGGCTGACCTTTACTGTTGTAGTTGAGCACTTACTGGCTTCCCACTAGACTGAGCTTCGGTTTTATTATGTCCTCAGGATACAGATGGTGACTCATTCATCTTTGTACTGCCCTCTGCATGAGGCCCAGAACCAGGCACCTGGTAGGTTCTCAGTAGAGCTCAGTGACCACAGGGAATGACTGCCAGCACTTCCCCCAGGTTCCTCCAGTCCGCTCCATGTGGAGCAACTGCAATAAGGACACTGGAGTCTCATTCTCTTTTCAGTGGTGCAAATTCTACTGACACATTTGTCTTATTCTCTTTATTTGGACATTTAAAATTTATTATTATTTTTTAGAAAAGTTGACTTATGGGCCCCTTTACTTCTTTTTCTCACTTGGTAGTTTATTTTGTGGTAATTAACTTTTTTCCATTCTGGGTTTTCTTCTATGAAAGTATTTTTATTTGATGGAAAGTCTATAGCTTTACTATTAGTGATAACTGATATTTCTTATATCATCTTACTTTAGTAAACACTGCACGAGGGAGGGGAAAGCACATATAGTGACTGTGTGAGTCTCCCTTCTCTCCTCAGATCTTAACTCTGTGCTTTGATTTAGGTTCTGTCTTTTTGATGTTCAACATATTTGTTTTTCTGTTTATTTTCCCTCATCCGTTAGTGGCTAAATCCCTTTCCAGTCTTATATTCAAAATCTAAAATTAAGCTTGGGAAAAAGTGAACAGAAGATTGAATGTTGTCCCATTTCCTGAATATTGCCAATGCTGTATGTTGTGGGTACACCCTTGCCTTCAGGATTTCTTAAAATATTTTTTTTAAGTGAACACTACTCAGCTCCTCCTAGATGGAATAGCCATACTCACATAAGTACTGGACTGTAAATTCTTTGGAGATTAAACTCTCTGTTGCCCATATCTGTAATCTAGATGCCAACATAGTGTCTGGCACATAATAGGTAGTCAAAAAAAGTTTGATAAATCAATGAATGCAAATGCTTGTCTTGGGAGCTGGCAAAACATCAGTAGACAATTGACGCTTCTGATTTCTCCTTCCTACTATAATACCTACTCAATTTTGTGATGGTATTTAATTGAAATAATCTGTCCTTTTTTCAACAAAACATCTAGAGCAGCCCAAGCAAACTCCTGGTTGAAACCAATGCATTTCACAATTCTTGTTCTGCATGACATGCCTCCATATGATAGCAATGCTGATGATTATGCATTTTCTTAAGCTCTCCCAGTCCTGCTTTGGGAATTTAAAGTCCGCTTAGGTCTATGGAGATTTGAGTAACAAAAGAGAAGTCTACCTACCACACTGTAAAAGCAGTCTTCTCCAAAAGTCAACATCTGTCAGTGTCCCAAGTTTCAGCTGTATCACTTAAGCCTCTAAACTCAGGGTGAGATGTCCAGGAATTGCCCAAGAGATTATAGGGTCTTTTCTCTCTGTTTTGTTTGTAAACGGAGAGAAACAGGAGCTTGGGCATCAGTCTCATCACACATGTCAGTGCTTCTCCCAAGAGGAGTCCATTCGAGTTTCACTAGACTATTAATTCCTGGCATATACCCTTATCGTGTGTCTAAGCTCTCCTACCTGTTTCCTCCCACTCGTCTAACATATATACTTGCAATAAATAGTCAGATATCAATATAATCAAGTCCAGACCATCACTACTTTGTCACTTGGGCTTGGAGAAGTTTATCCAAGATAAATTGCTTCATGCATTATGTTCACCTCTTAGTATGAGCTGGACATTCTTCATAGAGTGCACAAAGTTCTGTAAGGCAGTGGTCCCTACACAAGGCTGTGCTTTCATCTCTCACTCTTCCTCTACTGCCTTAAATTGGAAATACAGAGCTGAAAGGCAATTCCCATGTTAATGTATGCACCAAACCGAATGCATCACAGTTCATGTCTCACTTCAGACACGAAACAAATAGGATCTTAAAAGAAATGCTTAACACGTTGCATTCACAGTCTCTTTCTCCCCCTCAGTTCATCACTTATCTACAATTACAATATAAAATTGTCCACAAAAAAGATATGAGTATATTCAAGCAGTCTCTGGTGGTTCAATCTATATTTTCCATCACTCGGAACAGTTAGAGTCATTGGTTCCTGCACAGTAAATGAGGCTGACACACAGAATGAGACTACAAAGCAGCCATCCTTTAAGGTCCAGCCATGTTGTATATACAGCAGAGAACATGGCCTTTCCCCTTCCACTCTAGCAACTTGTTCGCCCACAGAGAAGGAAATGTTTACTGTCTGTGATAGGAGCCTGGGGTTTGGCAGTGATCCAGCAGAAAAATAGGGACAGAGATCTGTAAGATAAAAAAATTAAAGTTAATCTGAAACAGGCTTTGTATCTAGAAAAAAAACATGCTAAAGAAAATTAAGGCGAAAATCGGTAGCTTTAGGGGTTGTTTTGCAACACAAGGCTGCACCTCCGTGGGTAAGGCCGCAGCCACTGAGACACAGGTGAGGTGTCCTCACAGTCCTTCCTACTCAAAGATCACTTCGGATGCACTCAAAATTCCTACCACCACAGTCACAGCATCTAGAAATTCTGCTGAATGTTGAGGAGTCTGATATCGAATCACTGAAAGACATGGTACAATTATACCACTGAAACAACTGGTGGGAATTTTATATATTTCCTCTCCTAGCTTATTTTTTCAACTTGTCTTCTCTTTTCTAGTCTTTTCATCTTCATCCCTTAGTTCAAGTTTTTAGCATATTTTTTTTACAGCGGTTATTGCAATAACCCTGTAAAATGCTTTCTGTTTCTGCTGCAGTCCAACTTATCCTTCACACTAGTACTAGTATAAACCCAGATCTGGCCCTGCTAGTTTCCTGCCTAAAGTTGTTGAAGAGCTCCCCATTGCCTGCAGCATAAAATCCAGGCCGGAGCATAAAAACCTTTCATAATCCGGCCTGTGCTTATCTCTTCCCACCCCTCAGCGTCTCAGAATTTGCAGTTGCTCCAAGCACAATTGCTCAAGGACTCTGTGTCTTTTCCCATGTGATTATTCTTTAGCCTGGGACACTCTTCTCCTGAGACTCAGCCTGGGTGCCATTTCCTTTAGGAAGCCTTCTCCTACATTTGGAGTGAGTTATATGTACTGTGTGTTGCCATGGCATCTGGTTCCCTCCCTTTATCACAACTAATCACATTGCATCCCAACTGTAAATATAATTGTCTGTATCCGCCACTAAACAGTAAACATGTGAAGGCAAGGACTATATCCCCAGCATCTGGAAGCACATGCTAGGTATAGAGCAGGTGTTTAATAAATATTCCTTGAATGATTCCACATGCTCTTACTGGGTCAAATTCTTCCTTGGGAATTTTCACATATTTCATGTCTTTTAATTTTTCCAGTAACAAATTTAACCCTGTTCTTTTACACAGGATTTGTCTAATTCTTGGAGCATTCTTCAAGTGTAAGGCTGAGGTACAGGTGAACATTATTACATCAGACAATTCAAGGAGAGAGAGTAAGCTGAGATGGAAAGTGGGAGATAGTTAAGAGACAGATGAAAAGGGAGATCTTAAGACTTTACTACTCTGATGTCATAACGACATAGTTCTCTCCTTATTTGACTTCCTAGAGGAAAAAAATAAACATGACATGGTATTATTGTATAGTGTTAACCCTATAATATGTTTACTATTCTACATGTTTTCATGCATTAACTCATTCCATCCTCAAAAACTCTCGAGGAGATCCCTACCATCACTATCCTCATTTGACAGATGAGGAAACAGAGGCACAGAGAAATAATTTGTCTAAGGCACTTAGCTAGTAAATGGCACAGTGATAATTATAAACCTAGGCAGTCTGAAACCAAGACACTATGTTCATAACCACTATACTATGTTCTTCTTACATGATGCAGTTCATATGTAGAAGGAAAAATATTTGAGCAAGCTATAGCAGTTGCGCAGACTCTGATGGCAGACTAGTAGTCAGGGAAGGCTTCACCGAGGAGGTGAGGAATGACCAAGTCTTAGAAGAGCAGGAACTGACCAAGGGGGCAGGAAGTGTAAAAGTAATTTATAAAGAGAGAATGACATCTTTAAAAGTGAGGAGGATGTGGAGAAAACTCTACCCTCTTGGTATGGAACGATATTTACGGCTATACATCAAGTGAAAGGGAGAGGAGAGAAATAGGAAGACCAAGTTGGGCAGCAGTGTGGGTTGCCTGAGTCTACACTCAGTGGGGTTGGCCTCGGTTGCCCAGCAGGAATATGGGGAGAGTCTGCTTTGATAAGACCAGAGTAGCCTTCACATGAGTAAGCCTCACCACAAGCCTCATCTGGGCACTTCCCAGAGCTTGGGATGCTTGGGAAACATTATAAACTGTTAGGGTAAGAAATGTTCATAGACAGCATTTTCCCACTGTGCCTTTTTATATCAATGAGGACAATGGGGGTCCAAATAGATTAAATGACATAACCAAGGTTGTACAGCTCCTTAGCATCAGGGTTAAGACTAGAAACTAAGAGATACGGTATCTTTATTTGAAGAGCTGCTGATCTTTCAGGGAGATAAAAATCAAGTACAGAAACATACTGATATCAAAAAACAGACAAACAAACAGAAGTTACACAATTTAAAATCTAAGTGTTGAAGGGTTGACTGAGTAAAAATGGGAACAAGGAAGTCTGGACATCTCCTGGATCAAGTTAGTTTTTAAGCAGGTTTTGGTGAGGGGATGGACTTTGGCTGGAGACAAAGAGGGACTGGGAGAAATGAGTTTCTGAATGGGGGAATGTCTTATCATTCTATGGTGTGTATACACCCATTTGGTGGGTATTATGGGCAGGCAGCTTAATATGGAGGAAAGAGCAGAGACTTGAGAGTCATAGAGAAGGTCAAGCAGGTAGATTCATCAGCTATGGAAACATGGACAAGTTCCATTATTTGAGTCCAAGTGTTCTCATCTATAAAATGAGGGTAGAAGTTCTTGACACATAGTAGTTATTATAATTTTTAGAGTCATTTTGTGACAATGGGTCCCTGGGTCTCCTCTTTTTTTTTTTTAACTATTCATTGAATAAATTCATGAATGAATAAACGAGTGGGTGAATTCCAGGTGAGATTTGTTTCAAGTCCATCTAAGGAATGGAAACGTGGCACTCACCAGTGGATTCAAGCATGATCTGCTAAAAGATAACTCACTGTCCCTAATCTCCTCTTGTGTACCTTGCCTAGGAGGAGAAAGGAAAAGAGAAAGGGTTCCCAAGACCCATGAGGGATGAGGACTGTCTGATGAACCAAACAGAGAAAGGAAGAAGTGTTCCACAGACTTTGGGCACCGATCCTTAAACTTCTGAGAAATACCAGATCCGTGGATGGAAGAGCATTTGATCCTTATATTCTATACCAGGAGCACCTAGAGTTTTACTTCTACTCCAACTACAGGGAAAGAAATCCAGAATCCATGTGTAGAATTTCAAGCCATGCAGTGAGATATTTTCTCTGGTTTGGCTCTGAAACACCTAAATATTGCTCCTGTTATCTGGAAGTCTCCAGTCCTAGGTACCCTGATGACTAACCAGAAAACTTGGAAAAGAGATTTCACAGTATAAAATATCATAAAAATCTCAGGGTAGGACAGGACATAATTTCATCTAGTTTAAGGGTTCTAAGACTTGGGGCTTTTAAGACCTAGCAAAATTTCATAAAGCGAAACAAAATAGAAACAAAAATAGGGAATTGACCTAGGGTGGCTGTATTAGTCTGCTAGGGCTACTGTAACAAATTACCACAAACTAGGAGGTTTAAACAACAGAAATTTATTGTCTTACAGTTCTGGAAGCTAAAAGTCTGAGATCAAGATGTCAGCACATTTGGTTCCTTACGAGGCCTGTGAGACAGAATCTGTTCCATGTCTCTCTCTTAGCTTCTGGTGGTTTGATGGCAATCTTTGGCATTCACTGGCTTATAGGTGACATTCTCTTAGTGTCTTCACCTCATCTTCCCTTTGTATGTGTCTGTCTCTGTGTCCAAATTTCCCCCTTTTATAAGGACACAGTCATTTGGATGACACCCCCCCCCACCCCATGCCTTCATTTTAACTCAGTCATCTGCAAAGCCTCTATTTCCAAATAAGATCCCATTCACAGGTGCTGGGGATTAGGACTTCAACATCTTTTGCAGGGGCTAAATTCAACGGACAACAAGGGCCGACTCATAATTTAGTTAACTAAGGACATTCAGAAAAAACCCTGCAGTCTACTATCTTCATTATTTCAAAAAGAAGATAATTTAACACCAAAAATTTGAGGAATGTTATCATCTCACTGCAAAGGGCAGCCTTTCCCAGAAAGAGCAGCTGCACCCTTACATCAACCAACAAGAGTGCATGGACTGCGTAGCTCCTACTTCCTAATCGTTCTCTGGGTTAATGGGGACTTCGACACAGGTCAGCAGAGATCTGTGGAAAGGGTTTCTTTGGTGCATTTGGTCTATTACAACTGCTTGACCACTGCTGAAACTGCCCTGCAACCACCTTAGCCTGAGTTTTGAAACTATAGTTCTCACATGCAAATGAAACAGACTGTCAAAATGTACACTGCTCACACTTCTGTACCTGAGATTATATGAGACCTGGTTCCTTTCCTGTTCTCTGTATTTTCTTCCACAAGTATGCTATGGTCTGTTTCTCCAAAACAGAAATTTGTTTTTGTGAAATCTCACTGCCCCTGCAGAGCATTCTAAAACATCTCTGTAGCGTCTGGAATCCATATTTCAGCTTTGAGTCTCCCTGTCTGTTTTACAAAGTGATGTTGATTTAATCAGCCCTTTCACTGGATTTTGGGTGAATGATTTTGAAGTTTTATAGGAGGAGCAGTAACAACTATTCAAAGGCAATGATTGATCAAAAGCAACCACTTGAATTCTGGGACCGTCCTTCTCTTATTTGCGAGCAATAACAAGCTTGCTTGAACCTTCAGAATACTAACCACATTAACCTTGGATTGTTAGAGCTGCTATTCATGACCAGTAATTGACCTGCTCAGAAAGCCCTATACATACACAGAGGGTAGACTATGGACTCTCAAGCAGTTTTCAGAAAAAAATAAAAGGATGGGTAAAGATCATGGCTTATATTTTTTGATCATTTCTCTTATTTGTTATTTATTTTTCAGGATTCTATCCCCTCACTCTTAGTGCTGTACAAATATTCAAATTTGAAGTGTGAAGAGAAAACCTTTAAAGAGAGGAAAAATAAGGAAATGTTAAGAGTCATGCTGTAGGTGAAAAGACTGGACTAGGTGTTTTGACCCCTGTATCTGCCACTTTATAGCTGCATAATCTAGGGTACAATATTTACTCTCCTTGAGCCTCAGTTTCATCATTTATAAAATGGAATTAATAACATCTACTTCTTAAGGCTGTTGTAAAGATTAATGTATCTCTGTTGGGGAGGGGACTGGGATACAGGGAGGGCTTTCAAGAAGCAAAGAGTAAGTTTAATGTACTTTTGCCTAAAGGTGAGGCTTGACTGACCCAAATGCCACAGAAATTTTGATTCATGATAGCACTCCAAAAAAATCTAATTTTTTTCTATGAATCGAGCAATTATGGAACAGAGTTTTTGAAAGAAATGATGAGTTTGCCTTCAACAAGAGTAGAAAATAATCAAATATTCTTCATATCAAACAACCAGCCGGATACTGTAATGTGTCTAGCTATTCAAGGTCACATAAGAAACTGGGAATTAAAGGTAGTTTTCTGGCAGACTTACAGGATCAAAATGCCATTTGGTATTTAGCAGAGTTAAGCTGATGATTACCACAAAACTACATAAGAAATAAAATTTATCAGGCCCTTCAAAAGGTTACTTTCCATTCTAACCAGAAGCAAAATGCGCTTCTTGGCATTTGTACTTTTTTTGTGTGTGGTATGCGGGCCTCCCTCTGTTGTGGCCTCTCCCGTTGCGGAGCACAGGCTCCGGACGCGCAGGCTCAGCGGCCATGGCTCACGGTCCCAGCCGCTCCGCGGCATGTGGGATCCTCCCAGACCGGGGCGCGAACCCGGTTCCTCTGCATCGGCAGGCGGACGCGCAACCACTGCGCCACCAGGGAAGCCCTGTACTTTCTTTTTGAATAGGGCAAAAGATGTGCATTGGTTTTACTGTTACAAGTGAATTAAAATATTTATTTGAAGAATAAAATTGTTGGATTGAAGAAATTGTTAAATAGGATTTGGAGAATGTAGAAGATATAATTAAAATATCAGGGAAGCTACCAACAAATGAACTTTCTCTGTTGCTTTTATTCCTAGCACCAAATGCACTTTCGACTAGAACATTTGGAGAATTTCACTTTGGCAGCAGTTTTCAAAGGAATTTTTCCTGACTTATTTGAAAAAGTTGTATAATAAAATCTTATCCATTCACAGAAATGTCCTGACTCTTCAGGGAAGAGTTCTTAGTCATGTAAAAGCATTTCACGTTCCTTCATGAACACTGACATATGAGCTCAGAGAACTGGGTTCTAATTAAAATAATGGTTTCTCTCTATGATCTTGTCACCTAACTGGGTAAGCCAGATGTTGGCGAAAGTCCTGGTGAGGTAACCTCATCAGGAAATCACAGTATCACAGGGAAAGATGTCCACTTAACAGAGCGATCAAGACACTACACTACAATTCCCAGCACATTCCCAGACCCTACACCACAATTCCCAGATGTTCCTGTCCTGATATCTTTCTCCACACCAGTGTCCCACAGCTGAAACAAGAGGCAGTGGCTGAGGGAGAAGGCACCATCAGCCTGTTCTAGATTTAAACCACAGCGCTGCCACTTATTCAGCTGCATGACTTTAGAAAGGTCTGCACTGCTCTGAGCCTCAACCTCCTCTATGCTGTGGGGAAACCAGTATCTACCTCACAAGGATTATTCTAAAATTAAGTTTGGTGACAAGTATAAGGTGCCTGGCACATAAAAGAGTACCTACGTTCAAACTACGTGAAGAAGACGATGATCTGAGAAGCTGTGGATTTGGAGCTAATAAACCAGATCCAATTTGAGCTGTTTTGTTTTTAGTTTAATTCAAGGTTGTAGTCATCAAGCATAAAAACAAACAAACAAACAGTGGACCTTGTTTGTGCTTTCCAGGAGCCAATCACCTAACCACAGAAAGCACATAGATGAAATATTATTTAATATATATTTTAAGATCTGCTGTGGGTATGGTATTAAGTTATCTGAATGTTCTTCCTTCAGTGGAGGTTGTAATTAGTGGTGGAGGAAGACAGAAGGCAGGGTTATGTTTATGCTTGGAGGGCCTGGTGTAATTTCTATGAGTACATGTACATTATAGATGTACTTTCTCTTGTAGCAGTTTTTCCCTGTGTACTTCTCATTTGAGATGAATGGTACTTGGTGCCAGCCTCATTAAATAGATGTCAGCAGATAACAGCCACCATTTACTAAGCTCCCACTCTGTGCCAGCCACTATGAATACACTATCTTGTTTAAACCTCAGAACAAACCTGTGAGGTAGGGTTATTATCAGCATATTACAGATGAGAAACACAGGCTTAGGGCAGTTCACTGATATGCCTCAACACTACAGCTAATAAGTGACAGAAATGAGATTGAAATGCAGGTCTGTCTGCTTCCAGTCTTTTTTCTCCTGAAACTCTGTGTTCTACTATCTCACCTCTAGGTACTTCACACTAGAGGCCATAGAGTAAGTGCTCCAAAATATTTATTCGTGATTGATTATAAAGAAATAAATTGCTGGCCTAAAGGAAGCCCTTTCAAAATTGACTCAGGCCTATTTTGGATTTCCTTTTCCCAGTTAGCTGGGATTTCATAGCGAAGATTTTGTTGATTTGCTGCATTCCCACTTTTAAACGCAGTTTCAAATTTCTTTACCTAAGACTCACAGAACATGGCCCTTTTACTCGATTCTCTATACTATATAAAGCATTTGCTAAGCTTGTTAGGACCTTCTGGGATCTCCCCTGATGATCTGACATTAGCATAATTTTGCAATCTTCCCTTCCTTAGGCTATGAGTAAGGTTGCAAGAAAGACCATGCTATTTTTATGATTGTTGTTGTTAGAGAAAAAGAATGTTATGCAAGTCTGCAAGCTCTAAAAGCCAAATGTCCCTGGTGGCACAGTGGTTAAGAATCCGCCTGCCAATGCAGGCAACACGGGTTTGAGCCCTGGTCCAGGAAGATCTCGCATGCCGCGGAGCAACTAAGCCCGTGCACCCCAACTACTGAGCCTGCGCTCTAGAGCCCGCGAGAGCCACAACTACTGACACCCACGCACCTAGAGCCCGTGCTCTGCAGCAAGAGAAGCCACTGCAATGAGAAGCCCGCGCACCACAACGAAGAGTAGCCACCACTTGCCGCAACTAGAGAAAGCCTGCGTGCAGCAACGAAGACCCATCGCAGCCAAAAAATAAATAAGTAAATAAATTTATTTTTTAAAAAAAGAAACAAAAGAAACCAAGCCAAATGGATCAAGAACACAGTTCTAGCCCTGAAGGGCATCTGATCTAAAACCACAAATGGATGTAACATGGCACTGACTTGCTTTCCTCGAGCAGCTGCAGACATCATTCAATGTCACCATATTTTAAAACTGGAGGGGCTTTTTTCTTTCTTTTTTTTTCAGTGTATTTTATTTTATATTTTATTTTATGGCTGTACTGCTCGGCATGCAGGATCTTAGTTTCCCGACCAGGGATCGAACCTGGGTCCCCTGCACTGGAAGCATGGAGTCCTAACCACTGGACCGCCAGGAAAGATTCACTTTTATCAGTTAGAATAAGCGAGAGAGAAAAAGATAATCTCTACAAAGGGTAGCAAGGAGAGAGGGAGGGAGCAGTGCTAGAAGTGTTAAGCCTTTAAAATTCATTGAAATGTTTCTGGCTGTTTTATCAATATTTAACTGTCAGTCTGAGGTCAACATCTCCAGTCATGGCCGAGTGTGTTTATATCAAATGGGAATACAGGAAATGCATACCAAAATCAAACAGAAATAATTTTGGATTACTGTTCCTTTATTCTTTCATTAAGCAATCACTGACTGAGTGCCTGTGTGATGAATGATAGTCTCTGCCTGCTAGAAACTCATGGTCTAGGGTCAGAAGTAGACAAAGATGGAGTGGGGTAAGTGAGATATGATAGTGGCATTGCTGGTTGTATGTGAATTCCAGAGTGTCACCTAGTCCTACCTGGTAGGAAGCGTGTCAGGGAAGCCCCTCCCGGAGAAGATAAAGGGGAATTTTGCAAGATGAGAAGTCACTGTGGCAAAGAAGCAGGTTCCAGAGAGGATAGCTTGCAGATGTGTTTGAAGAAAGTAAGAGGGCTTTAAGTTTGAACTTTGGCTTAAGAAGAATGATTGAAAGATTCTTACTAGGAACATGATAAAACCATTTTCTCTTGTAGCAACATGGAGATTAGGTCAGGGAAGGCTATGTGTGAGAAGGAGAGCCGGCAGTTAAAGTAAGAAAAAAATATTTGTCAGGGAAGATGGATATTTAAGTGATGCAATTGGTAAAATGGCATAAATGGCTGGGAAATGATTAGATGGACCTGACAGCTAAGTAGATGATAGTGCCATTTACCAAGATACCATGTATAAGAGGGAGTTTGCAAGGGATGGCCCTCAAGATGGATTGTAGCATGAATTAATAGGCCAATATTTGTGTTACAGTTGTTATGTCTACTTCTTTCATCCTTAACTATTTTGTAGAGGTTAGAAGCATGATTTGGGGGATCATTTCAGATCTCAAATCTACCACTTACTGGCTTTCTGATCCTAAGAAGACCACTTACCCTCTATAAGCCTCAGTGTTCTCATTGGTAAAATGATGATAAGAATACTTATGTCACAGGGATGTCATAAGTAATGGTTAAAAGAGAAAATTCACACAGAGTGCCTTCAAGTGAGTGTTGAAGAATAATAATGCCAGTTATTATTACTACTCTTGCTACTTATTGTCCATTGAATGTTCACTGAATGCAGGGTCTACATTTGTTTCCTTTGAATTTGTGCCCTCCCAAGTGCCTTCTCGAGTGGTCTGTATGTAATTGTCCATCAGGAAATAATTGCTGAATTGAGCTGAATTGAAATGGTGGAACATGGAAGCACCAAATGAAGTTTCTGAAAGAGATGGAGAAGGATTCATGCATGTTTAATGCACAACAAATTCAGGTAAATGTCACACAGTAAAGGTCAAGAGTGACATTTGGGGATGAAGGACAGGAAAAGAGCAATGGTATTAATGAAGTGAAATGGAAGGTGGCTCCTAGCAGTAAAGAAAGCAAACTGACCCATGGGAAGGGGCCTCAGAAGGAGTCCTCCCAGACTAACTCAAGAGGAGTTAGTGACATGATGCTTTTCTTTCTCAGCTCAAGGATCTACCAAGACATCACAGCAGAAATCATCTAACATATTACTTCTAGAAGAAAACCATAGGGCATAAACCTTATAAAAAGAATCATATGCCAGCCTAGAATAGAAACCTATTCTGAACACTGATATATTGTTCAGTTGGCATCATGATTCTTGTTTTATTTTTCTTTTAGTAATTTAATCTTTTCTGAATGTGAGCCATTTTAAACTTTATGTATAAATAAAAAAATTAAAATAATTGCTTTTGCATCTTCAAACTAAACTTGTCCAGCAGAGAAATAAAATAATTATATTTATTATTAGCAGAACATAAATAAAGTATAAACCAACAAGGTGGAGCACAACCTTAAGTGGAAATTCTCTTGGTGCACTGGATTTAGATTTGGGGGGTTAAGGTGCATGTTGCAGAGGGGCGATTTAGCATAGATCTAGCTATAATAGGTCAGCAGCATGTAAATCTAAGTCAAGGTGGCATGAAAAAGGGGGAAAACTTCTTTAACACCAGATAAATTCAGCAGCTTTCAAACACTTTATCTTCTAACAAACCTCCCAAACTCTTGCAGTGCGTGACCACCCACTCTAACCCAGGGCAGCTGCAAACTGTATGCACACTGTTCACAGCACAAGGGTGCCAGGCAGAAGAGAGGGAAGGGATCCCTAAGGAAGAAGGATCTTTTCCTCCTTTGCACAAATGCATGGGTAAATAACAGCCTGGCTATATCTCATGTTTCACATTGTCTTTCCATTAAAAAAAAAAAAAAATCCCCAAATACACAAATCAAGGCCTCGTTTCTCACTATAGAATGGCACACTCTATGATGAGTTTAAAAGCCTCTCAGATGAGTTTAAAAGCCTGGTCGGATGACTGGAAAATGAGGAGCAGTGTAGGTACATTTGGTGTTCCTGAGCCTCCCTGCCCCTCTCTGTGGTTCTCTCTAGCATATATTATTTATCCTTTAAATGGTGGATTTTCAGAGGCTTTAGATCTGCCTGAGACTGTAAAAGTCTATCTCCTTGGTGCCTTTCATGCCCGACAGATGTCTCCCGCAATACGACCATCCCTGCTGCTTTTTCTGCCCAGAAACTCAGCTTGGAGAAAGGCCAGGGTACTGCTTGCCAGCGTACATGGTACAGCTCTGCTGATTTTCAAAGCGTCAACACCCGCAGCTTTGCATGCTTTGATTACCACCAGAACGAAAGAGAGACGGAGACAGTGTTGTTGCTTCATTGCTTTCCAACCAGGATTGCTTCGTTGCTTTCCAACCCCCATGAAACTGTCTGTTCCCACCCTTATTTTGAGTTCCTCAGAGAGTTCTAAATAGAATCTTATATCCAAACATAATGGAAGAAAGAAAATATTTCTTTGCTCTTGTTTACATAATCGTCTATAGTTCGCGTTTGAATATGAGTTTTGGCGTATTATGAAACCCAGCATAGAAACCACCCAACTAGAAAATAATAGCTGATGTAAATCAGGCAGCTCATATGTAAAACAGATTTTTAAAATATGCTTTATTTTCTCTAATGCACCGTAGAGACGATAACAAGGATTTGGACATTTTAAAACAGGGAGAAATTATTTAGAGGCTTCACTGGAAAATAAGTATCAAGTTTCAATAAATAAAATCTCATATAGAGAACCTAGAACTGAACTGAAAGGAAGCCAACTTGTTACTTCCACAGCATAAGAAATATCAAGAATTTCTTATGGATTTAGAAATGTAAGACTCACCTTCCCCCTCATCTACCCCACCACCAAAGGGGGAAAAAAAAAAAAGATGTTGCTCAACAATGACAAAATATATATTTGGGTTAAAAGAATTATAATAATTATGGTACACTACACACAGAATGATCAGCGAAAGGGTTTGGAGATCAAAGCCGACCACGACCTGAAGCTTTAGCAATTAAACATCTACAGCGAGTCATGTGTGACAAACCAGCAAGGAATATATTTACTAAATTCTCCACTTTTAGATTGCAGTGCTCCGTAGAATTCTAATGGAAATGAAGAAAGATCTGAAGGTTACTAGAGTTTCTATAAATGCCCTTTCCCCATTTCAGGTGGTCTTGAGCTCTCACCCTTAGCGTTTTAGAGGGACTCTTAACAACATGTTGCAAGCCTTCTCTTTGTGCCCACAGGGAAAATAGTAAGCTACTTTTCCAAGACTTTCAGATTCCTCATTATCTGTCCCAAACTATCTATCTTCCTAGTTTCATCTTCAGGACCCTCATTCGCACATCCTTATGCTCCAGCTTTCCCCCTTGTTAACATATTCTTCCTCTTCCTCTTCAGTAGCAAGAAGTATTTAAGAAATTAGATTCTGGGGTTAGACAAACCAGGATCCAAGGACCAGCTCTGCCATACGCCCAGAGTATGACTGTGGAAGTCATTTCAGTCATTAATGAATTCATAAATTCAGCAATATTTATTGAGCCTCTAGTGTGTGCCAGGCTTTGTGCTCCACACTGGGGACAGAGTAAAAAAATAGTGCACAATCCCTGTCCTCGCAAGGTCTTCATTCTAGCTGGGAGAGACAAAAATTGTCTGATACATGTCATGATGAAAAACAAAGCTGGGTCAGGATGGGTGTGGAGAGGAGAGAGGCTTGTGTTGTCCACAGGCTGGTCAAGGAAGGCTTTTCTGATAAGATGATCTTTGAACAGAAACCTGAATGAAGGAGGAAGTGAGGCTTGTGGATATCTGGAAGACAGTGTTCCAGGCAGCGGGATGAGCAAGGAGCATTCCTACTGTATTTGAGGGGCATCAAAGAGGGGGAAAGCTGGCTGTCGGGAGGTGGATCCAGGAGACAGTGGTAGGAAATGATGTCACAGAGGAGTGAGGGCAAAATAACGTAGGATCTTGAAAGCCGTGCTAAGAACCTTGTGTTTTAATGCACGTGAGGTGGGAAGTTGTTGGAAAGTTTGTTCAGAGCACTGACATTATCTGATTCGTGTTTTTAGAAGATCACAAAAAGACTGGGTATAATGCAATGGCAGAAGCAGACAGACCGGTTAAAAGACTTCTGCAAGAGTTTGAGAGAGAGAGATGAGAAGGGCTTTGATTGGAATAGTGGTGGAGGAAGTGATGCTCTATGGTAGGATGACTCCAGTATCCTCTTCGGGAATTACTCGTCACTGTCATCATATCCCCGATCAGATGAAGTTGCTGTGACGATTATGATATGAGGTTCATTAGTGTAAAGTGCTTAGGGCAGTTCTTGGCACATCGGAAATGGTTAACAAAAAGACAGTGTTATTTTTACTATCAGGCTCAGCGGAAATGTCACCTCTTTGAAGACTCTCTCACTACTTACTTCCACCCACCCTCATTGCCAGTACAGTCCTTCTCTTGGTTTGCCCTGCATATTGTACGCACCATTGCAAGAGTATTTATCATAGCATGTACCCTTGTATTTATGCTTTTGCTTTCTCAGCTAGAATGTGAGCTTGAGGTAGAGGGTGACTGTGCCTTATTCTTGGGCCCTCAGAGTCTAACACACCAAAGTTTCTAAATACAAGATTGTTGAATGAGTGAGTTTAAATCCTACCTGCTCCATGAAGTTTTTTTAACTTACCCTCACCTGTACCTCCACTTATTATTTGGACCAGTCATATCACTTAACATGTATCACTTAACCTATATTATTTTGTACCCAAAATTTTAAATATTTTGCATTTATACCTTGATTCCAACTAAATCATAAAGTCTTATCAAACAGGAATTGTATCTTTTATTCTTTGTATGTCTCAGGGTACTATGTACATTCATGGATCAATTATTATTGTATTGTTAAAAGAAAAGCTTAGTAAGTAAAGACACAGATTGACTTAAGAATGATTTGATAGAAAGGGCATTACACATTTTTGATGTACTGAGTGAGTGATGTTGTTAGAATATAACTATTATTGGTTCAGAGAAACCAGAGTTTACCCCAGAAGCACTAGCCAGAGAAATTGTAGAATGCTTTCAGAGTCACAGGGAAAATAGAGGGACATTTCAGCACTCAAGACTTTTCATAAAAACTTAGCTTTCGGGCTTCCCTGGTGGCGCAGTGGTTGAGAGTCCGCCTGTCGATGCAGGGGACACGGGTTCGTGCCCCGGTCCGGGAAGATCCCACATGCCGCGGAGCGGCTGGGCCCGTGAGCCATGGCCGCTGAGCCTGCGCGTCCGG
>NC_041217.1:123375081-123381473 GCF_002837175.3 Physeter macrocephalus
GAGGCCACAACAGTGAGAGGCCCGCGTACCGCAAAAACAAACAAACAAACAAAAAAAAACTTAGCTTTTTCCTGTTTGTTAAAGGCCCCAATAGAAAGAGTCTGACTCTAGAATCAGATAGATTTGGGCTTTGGTGTTTTCAGAAGGAAAATGATGTTGAAACAGTTAGACAAAATTATGAAAGATACACAGAATTCAATGGAATGCCATTGTAGTATCTAGAAGAGTTGTGTAAGAATATAACAAGAACAGTAAGAATATAACAAATAAGAGGGGATGTTCCTCAAGTTCCTATCTATAGGAACTTAGAAACTTGATGGAGTTTCTGTAGGTAGTAAGACGTATAAGTACCTCAGCTGGCAAATTCTGTGCAAAATTCTATCAAGTGATGTAGCATCTTGAGGGGGTTGGGTGCCAAATCTCTGTGACTGGACAGAAGAATCAGGTATGTAGAGCTTGAACTTGAAGGACACAGGTGGTGAGACCATCCCAGTTGGAAGGTGTATTCGTTTTTTAATCACTGTAAACTTAGCAACTTAACACAAATTTATTACCTCACCGTTCCTGGGGGGGAATCTGGGTATGGTAGCTGGATCCTCTGATCAGGGTCTCCTCAGACTGAAATCACGATGTCATCCAGGGCTGTGATCTCATCTGAGGCTTGAGCACACTGAGGCTTGGCCTCTTCCAAGGACAGCAAGGGGGTACCCTCACTGCTTCTTGTCTCTCTTTTTTTTTTTTTTTTGTGGTACGCAGGCCTCTCACTGCTGTGGCCTCTCCCGCAGCGAAGCACAGGCTCCGGACGCGCAGGCTCAGCAGCCATGGCTCACGGGCCCAGCCACGCCGCGGCATGTGGGATCTTCCCAGACCGGGGCACGAACCCGTGTCCCCTGCATCGGCAGGCGGACTCTCAACAACTGCGCCACCAGGGAAGCCCTCTTGTCTCTTTTGAGGCTCACCTGGAAAGATCAGGCCCACTCAGGAAATTTTTTCCCATTTGATTAACTCAAATTCATTACATCTGGAAATTTATTACATCTGGGAAATTCCTTTTGCCATATAACATAACAATCACAGAAGTGACAGCCCATCATATTCACATGTTCTACCCATACTCAAGGAGAGAGGATTATATAGGTCGTGTACATAAGGGGGCTGAAATCTTGGAGCCCATCTCAGAAGGCTGTCCACCTACCACAGAGAACAGTGACTGAGGAAATGGGACTCGGTGTGTCCCAACGACATCGCTGATAAGGGTCCAGTCATGTCCAGTTAGTAATTCTGTTTTTTTAAGAAACCTCAGCAAACTAGAAGGCAACCCCAAGAATTACTTACGAAAGTAACATCAAAATTATTGGGGATGATAGAATTGTGTCCTTATCTTTTAATAATGGCATAATTTAGTATTATGTATAAAAAAACCCCAAAATATAAAAATCATGGTAAAATATCTGAATTTAAGAATCTGTGCTTATTTTGAATCTTAATTATTTGCACTATTTACAAAAATTAGGCCTATTAGAGGAACAAGTCAACCTTGCAATTTCAAATTAAAATGAGTAATTGAGTCATTGCTTTAGACCAGAAATTTCAGGTTGAAATCTTACTTGGAACATTTAAGAGAATTTAAAGTTCACTAGATCTATAAATTTAATTTATTAGATTTATAAGAATTACTTAAGTTCTTGGGAAGTTTGTTATGTCATGTGATTAATGTACTTAAAAAAAGGAAATAGAGATATATTACCTTAATAAATGTGGCTAAATATTTAAGAAATTTAATTAGGTTGTTAATCTTCCTTCAAAATAATTATAAAATTTGTTAGATTTATGAATGGATTCATAAAATTTATAAACATACAAGCTTAAGAAAAACAAGGGTTTCAAATGAATTGAATACTAATTTTGCACCAAAATAACCTTGAATAGTTCTTTTCTAGGCATAAAAATTGTCCTCAAGAACATGAAAATACTCATTTGTAACAAGTTTCAGCCCTGTTATTTTGTATGACCTTTGTCAAGTCACTTAACTTCTCTTAGCTTCACTTTCTCATTTGCAACATGGGGTCAGCATATTAACTTGCAGGGTGGTCCTAAAGAGTAAAAGAGATATTTTGCACAAAGTGCTTGACACATTTAGGATCTCAATAATGAGAACTTTAAGAAAAAAAAAAAATCCAGTTCTTTTCCTAAACGTAAGGGCAGAGGCTTTGTTTATCGTCCATCCAGGCCACCTTCACTTTGAAGTTCAATCCTCCAAAACCCTCTTAGATAACAATTAGTTTGTTACGTTTTCAGGCACAAATGATGCTTAAAAGATTAATTTTAATGCCAGAGACAGTATAGTTGCTTGTGTCAAACCACAGGGGAGGCTGACAACACCCATTAGATCCTCCCCAGAAAGAGGCTGCAGGAAAGCAGCAGCAAACCAATGTCCCATTTCAGTCCTTAACACTCGAGGCACAGAGGACACAGAGTAAGCATCAGGCCCCAAGGACTTTATGCAACCAGCGTTTCTGTGCCAATATCGGGGCCAAATTCCCGGAATGGGATTTAAAACACTAGGGGAAGGGAGAAGTGAGTATTCCCTCTAGGCTAATAGTCGCCTGGTGAAATGTCTCTGTATTTGTGTCAGAAGCAGCAGAGGGGTGCATTCCTGTCTGGGCTGAGGGCACACAGAAAACCCAGAGGAGAGCAGACCCAATCATTCCACAAGACTTAAGAGTGTATTGTGGTTAATATAGATCAATCCACTTTTCCCGAGTGCTTATATTTGGAAAATGGAAATGTGGTTTCCAAGAAAAAAAGTGTAAAATGCATTATTCTGAGCCCTTATACATATCTTTAAATGTGTCTAACTTTTTGAAAAACTGCAATGAATTTTGGTGGTAATTCTGGAAGGGAGCAAACTCAAATATAGAAAAGTGTGTGTGAAAGACAGAGACAGAGACAGAGATGGAAAAGAGGAATGGAGAAATAGAGAGTCTCAGAGAAAGAAAACAGAGGGACAGATTCCCAGAGAAGTTGTGAGATAAGACCCAGACACAGAGAAAACAAACAAGAAGAGGTGATATTGAAACACAGAGGCCTAACACTGAAAACTGAAGGGACAATAAGGCAAGACTCTGAAGAAAAGATATTTTGTCAACAAAACATTAATCAGTCGTGGATCGAAAAAATGGAAAATTTTGTTCAAGCCAAGTTGAAGATTATAACCCAGGAACAGACTCTCAGAAAACTCCGAGAACTGTTCCACCCATTAGATGTCAAAGCAGAGTCATACAATGTTTTGAAACAGAGGACTATACGTTAACTGACATATTATTGACAGTTGACACAATCCAGGTCTCCACGTACAACGCGAGTAGTGAGTGGGTCATGGGTCATTGTGGCCCCTTACAAGATTAAGCAGGAAGGTTATCTCCTCAGGAGTTATCTTGTGATGCTAGGAGAATACTCCTCTTTATGGTTGAGCAGGTATTTCTGCCTATGGGGAGGTTTGGTCGATGCATGATGGAGATACACAATGAACAGTAGAGGGAAAAGAGGAGGCCGAAGGGCAGAGAAAATTTTTTTTATGTTCAAATTTTCTTTGACTTACCTTAGAATGCAAATTTTTATTTCATCAATATATAGTTTTCAAGGATCCAAGGAAGCAGCCAGAGGACCAGGGGAGAAAAAAGAGAGAGGAAGATACCACAGGGCAACATTCAATTAGGTCAATAATTATTGTATGCCCACGGGCAACATGGCAACCTCCTGGAACTAACGTGGAAATGAATTTAATTCTCCCCTGTTCTGAAGGGTGGGCAAATTCAAGTCTGTGGAGACACCTGGGGCTGAGGAGAGAGTACGTGCAGATCCATACTGTGCTCTGCTTCCAGCTGGCTGGCCTGCAATTCTCTGCCTCCAGGGCAGACCTGCAACCTGCTCTTCCCTCAACTCCATGTGCTTTGTGTCCCCCTAGAGGGGTGGGATAAGGAGGGTGGGAGGGAGACGCAAGAGGGAGGGGATATGGGGACATACGTATGCATATAGCTGATTCACTTTGTTATACAGCAGAAACTAACACAACACTGTAAAGCAATTATACTCCAATAAATATGTTTTATAAATAAATAAATAAATAACCCCCCCCCCAAAAAAAAATCTATAGAGAGACAAAGATGAAAGCATTATATACTTTTTTTTTGTACTTGTAATATCAGGTCTAAAACAAGTGTTACTTAGTAGTGACACCATATTTCTCAAACAGAAAAATTTGAAATCTAGATACTTAAAAATAAAAAATCTTAAAAAATTTTTAAAAGACTGAATCAGAGACCACTTTCCTTAGGCTCCCCTCCAAACACACACAATGTTCTGACATATAATGTGCAGTATTTTTAAAACAAATCTCTCTTTATTTCAAAAAATTCAGCCAAGAAATATTTCTTAGGAATGTCAGAGTACACAGACACATATCTGATCAAAATGTCTCTGAAAGACCTGCAGAAAGGGAAATGTAGTTTGTTATATGACTCATGGTGTCCATAAGACAAAAATAAACCAGAGGTTTAGAAGAAATACAACTATTCCTAGCAGGGAGATCTATAAAACAGACTGGCAAGGGAAGGATGCAATCATCAAAACTCATTATACCTCACCAGGGAATCCACACACGTTCAACCACCTCATCTGATAAATCCAAAGGAAAGAATATGCCTGGCAAAATAATTTATGGGAATACTAGCTTACCTTTATTCTTCTTATACTTTCCTACCCTACAGCCAGACCTCTGGGATTGTTGCAGAGTGGAAAACAGCAGATGCTTAAAATAAATGGTTCTTTGTGTCATGTAAAAGTGAGAACTATTAAAGCTGAAGAAACTATGCTACTGGAGGATAAGGGTAGAGAGAGTAACTTTGAGGAACTCAGGAAGAGGAAGCTATGTCTCCCAGACCAAAAAACGGGTCAAAGTCAGGACCCATGTGTTGCTCCAATAGCAAAAGTAGGACTCTAAGGAGGTGGCACATGATGGTGGGAATGTCCTCCTGACGTGCCAGGAGAGTGGCACCCTGGGCACCAGAGTTCCAAACTTTACCAAAGATCCTGCACCTTGAACGTGAGACGGAGCATGAGAGTGGCCTCATCAGAAGGATCAGATCACAGAGTCTGGAGCGGCGGGAATCTCAGTGGTACCCAGTGGACCAATGGCCAATGACTGCCTGTCACATGATGTGATGCTACCTACCACTAACTCTAGGGCCTCAGCACAATGCCATGGTGCGATGAGTCCCATAGTGACTGCAATTGAATTTTCTACCACCCTGACAAAATAAGCTTAGAGAACAATTTTAGTTGATTTTATAAAAATAAATAAATGAGATACTTTATATGTACCTGTGTTCATGGTCCGAATGTCATAACTGCCATACAAACTTTGACATCACGTAGAACTAGGACTGAACAATCCTTGGGCACCTTACTTAATTTCTCCAAGTCTCTATTCTAGCTATCTGCAGAAAGGAGATAAAAGTAGAACTTAATTCATAAGGTACAATAAGTAGTGAGGATTAAGTGGATGTAAAGTTCAGTGCCTGGAACATAGTGTTCAATAATGGTTGTTACTTATATTCAGTTTGAAAAATGAATCTATGAGAAGTGAGACACAAAGCTTTCAGCCATTCACAAACACAACCATTGCAAAGAGAGAAACATCACCAGTTATGCACACTGCTTGCCAGATAAAAATAAATTATTTATAGTTCTTCAATAGAGATACCACCATCCCTTGCAGGAAGGATATGAGAATATGGCCAAGAAAAACACAAACCATCTCCCACAACTTGGGGCCACTCAGATCAACATGTCTAATAAACCTCAAACCCATGGGGAAGAACAATAGAGAAGCAATTCAAAGTACTTAATACAGCAATGGCTTTTAACAAGTCAACTGCCACCCTTATCCTCCTTTTTCCCCTCCCTTCCTTCAACACAACCACATCTGGGCTAAAGATATTTATAATTCTCTGGTGACTAACTGTAACAAACTTTTAATAAGCAGGCTGGTAAACTTGATAAAAGTATCTCAATATGACAGATACACTACTCAAATGGAACGTGGGAGGGGAGAGCATACTTTAATTTTTGGTAAGCTAAAATAGCACCTTAAAAATGGATGACTCCACACAGGCATTTAACAGTAGAGCTAATTTCAGGTCAGGGTAAGCCACCTGTCTATCAGGTAAGCAGGTTCACATTTGCATTAGATTCCTTTTTTTTTTTAAATTAATTAATTTATTTATTTATTTATTTATTTTTGGCTGTGTTGGGTCTTTGTTGCAGTGCGTGGACTTCTCATTTTCGTGGCTTCTCCTGTTGTGGTGCACGGGCTCTTGGCACACGGGCTT
>NC_041217.1:123381526-123404716 GCF_002837175.3 Physeter macrocephalus
TCTCCTGTTGTGGAGCACGGGCTCTAGGCACACGGGCTTCAGTAGTTGTGGCATGTGGGCTCAGTAGTTGTGGCTTGTGGGCTCTAGAGATCAGGCTCAGTAGTTGTGGTGCATGGGCTTAGTTGCTCCGCAGCATGTGGGATCCTCCCAGACCAGGGCTCAAACCTGTGTCCCCTGAATTGGCAGGCAGATTGTTAACAACTGCGCCACCAGGGAAGCCCCTCGCATTAGATTTCTCATTAGAAACCTTAGCATGATTTTAGGGTCTGCTCGTTCTTGCTTTCCTCTATCTTGCCCAAATCATTTGGAACTAATCACCGGTCTCAGGTCGGTTGCTCAGTGGCCCATGATGGAAAAAATCCTGATTTAACAATTCAGCAAACATTTCTTGAGCCTTTGCTATAAACCTGGTAGCAAGGACACAGAGATGGACCAGAGTCCCTGCTGCAGCCCCATCTCAAAACCACGGCACAACCTTCGCCAGCTTCTAACAAGGCCACTTAGTCCTTCCCACCACCTGAGCCACTTCCTGTGGCTCCAGCCACCTCCAAGTATGGCTTGGTATTTTTGCCTTCCTGTGTGGCTACAAGGCAGCTATGACTCAAGGTTTCTGCACTCGTGAGGATTAGCTTTCTCCAGAAAAGAGAAACTCAAGCGTGAGTTTCTTCCAGTGATTCTATTTTGTAGAATAAGGCTTTCACTTTAGCTCTCATTTCAGTTCTTGTTCTAGAAGTCCTCATGTTTCTCTAGACTGTTCTTAGGAGGAGTCTGCCTAACTGACAGTTCTGTTTCCCTGGGGATGGAAATTATTATCCAGAACACAACCTTGGGGGCTGTGATTCTGTGACCTATAGACAGACTTCCCTATGGACACCCTTTGGGATTTCTAAAGTCCACTTATCCATTACCTTGTGCCCAACTCCAGGGAACTGAGCTGCAAAAAGTTAAGCCATCCAAATCCCAAGGATAGATACTTAGGCAGCTAGTATTCATTGAGTAAGGGAATAAAACATTCATTCATTCATTCATTGAGTATTTAATAAGTGCACACTTGGGTCAGACACTATGTCAGATGCTGGAGCTATGGAGACAGGAGGAAGTAAACCCTATTATCAAGGGAGACATAGTCTCAAAGGGAAAACAAAGAGGAAGCAAACAATTATAAAGATGCAAAGGCCTAGTATATCCATGGTACAAGAACCTTATATGTTTTGCATAGGTGTTTGACCTTTCTCTTACAGGCCCAAAATGGCAAATAGAATTCATCTTGAGGGCCTGCTGGCTCTTGCCTGTCATGGTATTCAGTAAAGTCTATTACAGACAAGGAGGAGAGGACTGTGACACAAATGCTGCCTATTTGCAGTATAAGCATACACAATCTTGAGCCACTGAAGAGTTTTGTTAATTTGGAGAATAATGTGTCTAAAAGTTTCTTTCTGGGACTTCCCTAGTGGTCCAGTGGTTAAGACTCCGAGATTCTACTGCAGGGGTCATGGGTTTGATCCCTGGTCAGGGAACTAAGATCCCACATGCAGCCTAAAAATAAATAAATATATAAATAAAATTTTAAAAATAAAAAAAAGTTTCTTTCTTGCCACCCCAGTCGGGAAAGCTTCTTTAGGATCTAGCCTGGCCTCATGAGCGTATCTTGTGACCATGAAAGTTCCTTTATCTTTCCAGCCATTTTTCATTACAAGTAAACAGCCTGTAGGTTCTGAATTGTGATACCTGCCCTTGAGGAGAAAGTATAAACTGGAAAAGAGAAAAAAGAGAACAAATAAATATGAATAGTATAATAAATGCCAGTAAAGGTACAGTCTTCAAATATAGTGAAGAAAGAACAGCAAAATCTACCTGATGGTAGGAAAACTTTTCATCGAGTAGATTTTAAAAGATCCTTACCTGACAAGTGGGAGTCTGAGAGGTGGGGAAGGGTATTTACAGATGAAGAAACAGCCTGAGCTAATAGCATGTGATGTGTGAGAGTCAACAGTCTATTCAGTGAACAGCAAAACAGTTTGGTACTGCCAGGGTGGTGGAGGACCAGGGTCAGTGGCAGACATACAACAACAAGGGCAGTTTGGGCAATAGTGCAGGGCCTTCTATAACGTGCTAAGAAGAGTTGACTGGAATAGAGCTGTTTCTTAGACCCACCTGAGGAGGTAAGGAGAATACATTGCAACTTAGAGAAACTAGGTAGAAACCTAGTGAGGCATTCAGCGCAAAGAAATCGAGGCAGAAATAAGGGCTAATAAGAGCATCAACCCTCTGTCCTCCTGCCTGGGTGAAATACAGAAGCCCAGGTTTGAGTCCTGGTACCTTCACAAACAGCCCTGACCCTTTGTCTCAGGCTATGGAAACACCTCCAACACCTCCAGTCAGATCGAGCTGCCAGTGCCCTCTAGCGGTGGCCCGCTTGATGGCCAGATGACAAAAACCATCCAATTCCTCACCCAAGAACCTGCCATGTACTAGTAGGCTTCTGTGATAGCTGCTGGAGCCATAGATCTTTAAGACATTGATTTTTCGCTCAGGCTCACAGTTTAGGATGTGAGACACAGAGATGAACACATCCGAATAATAGTGTGTGGTCAGTGCAAAAAAAATGTGCAATCAAGAATATGCATAAGACAGTTTGTACAGAAGAGGGATAATTAACTTTGGGGTATAGGGACTTTGATGGTAGCTTGATGTTTGGGCTGGCAGTAAAAAAGGCCTTCTGGAAAATGTGCCTGGGCTATGAAGGAAGATTAGGATTTCACAAGGCAATTAATAGGAGATGAGCTTTCCAGGAACAGAGATCAACATGGGTTAATTTGGAGAATGGAAGTAACTTCCTATTATAGAAGGATTAAGTGGGAACAGAATCAGGTAGATTTTGTAGTGACCCTTTCTGAGGCAGTCTAAGTGGTACCAAGTGTTTCCCAAAGTGTTCCATTCAACCAACAGTTATTGCACATCTTCTGTAGACAATGTGATATGGAATTAAATAATGTTCTACCCTCAAGATGCTTTAGTGTTAAGACATGTTCAGACAGAGATGTGAAGGAATACGTTCTATAAAATGCAAGTTATACACAAGTAGCATTTGGCAGCAAAGGAAAAGCAGCATTTACATTGAAAGGGGCAGTCAGGGAAGCCTTTCCAAAGTAGGAAAGGCTTGAACATTGACTAACAAATGAGTAGGAATTTGCCAGGCTGCAGTCAGGAGAGGGTGTGTCTCCATTGTTTCTATGATTTGTGATGCAAAGCTGGCTGAATGTCTTCCTGCCTCTCTGGTCACATTTTACTTTCTTCCTCTGGCTCCTTTTCTTTTTCCCACTCCTGCGGTGATCAGTCCCCCAAGGTTCTATGCTCAGCCCTCAGATCTTTGCTTTGTTCCCTCTCAGTGACTTCATTCATACCCATGGCCTCCACTTGCAAACCTCAAACATTTTACTTAGCGGAGACACCATATTACCGAGTACATCACTTCTCACCCAGAAAGTCAACCTGTCCCTAATGAAACCTGCTCCAAACAGAACCCACCATCTTTAACCTCTGAAATCCTCCCCTCCCTTGGTTGGTTGTCCCCACCAACATTTAGTAGCCTGATTTTATAAGTCAAGAGCCTTGAAAAGACCCTTACTTTCTCCTTTTCTCTCCCCAACATCCAGTGCCTCTCCGAGTTCTGCAGCATTTGTAAATCCTTTTCTTTCTGTGTCCACTATTACTGCCTTAACTTGGTCCCTCATAATGTCTTGCCTGGTTGATTACAGTGGCCTCCTAATCTGTCTCTCTGCTTCTAGCTCACCCCCTCAGTCCATCCTGCTTCATGTCTGCTAAGGTGGTGTTTCTAATAAGCAAGTCTGATCTTCTGTGTTAAGCCGCTGCACTCTTCCTTCTTACGATGCTTCCATGCTCCCTACAACCTGCAGAATCAGGTCTCAGCAAATTAGGGTAGTAGACAAACCTCCCCTTCTAACCCTTCTAGCCATATGTGTTGTCATCTTCTTCCAGGAATTCTCCAGAAATTCCAAACTCATGTAGATCCCCTAAACATCACATTGTTTAATACTTTCCTGCCTTAAACTGCTGACACCTAGAATGCTCTCCCCAGCACTCTTCCCACATGGCAAACTCCAATTCATCCCTCAGAACTCAGTTTCATGTCACTTCCCCCCAGTGAGCCATCCTTGACCCTCCCTTTCAGACAGATAATCAATTTCTTCTCTGAGCTACTTCTGTACTATTTATGTATATTTATTCTTATGTCATTTTGTGATGATCTGCTTACCTGTCTGTGTCCCTTGCTCCAGGGCGGAGCAGAAGTATAGCAGAGTAATTAAGAAAATGGAACCCAGTCCCAGCTCTGACACTTAGCAGAGTGAACTCAGGCAAGTTTTTTAATCTCTCGTTGTCTTAGTTTCCTCATCTACAAAATAGGGATGATAATAGTCCCTGGCTTATAAAGTTGTTGTCAGGTTAATGTATATCAAGTGCTTTCAACAGTGTTATATAAAAATTTTCTTTGATTTTTAACTATGAGCATCTTGATGTTAGGAAATTATATCTTATTCACTTCCATTTTCCCAGGGTCCAGCAGCGTACTACCTGACACAGAAAGTATTGTATGTGGAACAAATATTTGTTGAAAGGAGGAATGACGATCTTTGGCTTTTCCCTGTTTATTCTCCAATATGTCATAAATCCTTGAGTCCTGCTGGGTTTTCCTTTCCAATATCCCCTGCATTTAGTTTTCTTTCTGTAGTAACTGTCACCACTCCTTCATTTATTCAACAAAAGTTATTAATAATCAACAGTGTACAAGGCACCACTCTAACTGCTGAGGATACTGCTCTGATCAAGACAAATTCCCTTCATTATGGACCTTGCATTCTAACAGATGACACAGACACTAAATAATAGCATATTAGTTATCTGATCATAAATGTGATATAGACAATCAGAGGAATTTAACCTAGTCTTAAAGGTCAGGAAGTTTCCCCTAGAGAAGAAATTTCACTGATATGTGAAAGACTAGAAGTAAATAACTAGCATAAGGTGGTACAAGTTGTGGTGGAGAGCACCCAGGCAGAGGGAACAGCATGTGCAAAGCCCAGAGTCAGGAAGAAATTTAGCACAGGCAGATTTTGCGTTCCCTGTGTCTGAATTATTGCTACAAATGCTACCCAATCTCTTTACAAGATGACCCTCCACACAGATCTAAGATTAAATTTTCTATCATGTTAATTTCCTGTTCAGAAACCTTCCATGGTTCTCTACTGCTTGCTGAACGACATACTAACTCCTTAGTTGTTTTTCATGATCCAGTGAACATAGGCTTCAGTAATGGTCCAGTTTTATCTCCCACAAATCATCTGCATCTATATGCAACAACAACCATCATGTACTATTTGATATTCCCCAGACATTCCTTATTTTTTCTTACTTTTCCACATTTACTCAGGTTGTTGTTGTCACCAAAATGCCTTTCTTTATTCCTGTCAATGCTTGCTGTTCTGCAAAACAATATTTACTTGTTCTATGCACGATGTGCTTTGATATTTTCTCTTCTAGTCTATTTTACTCTATTTCAGTTTTTAAAACAAGGACGTTGTAACCTACAAAAGTGATTTCACAACCCACTGATGGATCTTGACTCATAATTGAAAATGTTGCCCCAAATAACCTTAAAGATTTTTCCAAGATATATGATTCTTGGCTTTGGTGGATTCTAAGTTTTCTTCAAGTAGTAGAATCCTCTAATTCAGTTACATCTTGATTATTGGGCATCTGTATTCTCTGAAGATAGAATGGTAAAATTCTGCTTGAGCACATGATCAGTGGGGGAACTAATCATACAGAGTCAAGGCACCCTAAGGATACTTAGCAATGCATCTTTTTGCATTTGTAGGAGTTGTCACACTTTGCTGCTTCAGTTCTGGCAATGTTCTGAACTGAAGTTGCTAATTGTATTGAGCTATTCCAGATCACATATTGGGCAAAGACGAACATGGGAAAGTACTTGTTCTAGCTACAACTGAGGGGAAAATACCCCTCCACTAGCAAATAATCCATGGCACTCAACTGTAACTCATATTAGGTAATAAGTGTACCTTTGCAGACAGATTTGCTTTATAATTGCCCAAGGGGAATATTTGAATCTTTTGTAGTAACCACTCTACAAAGGATCTGTTTTTCAGAATATCTTTACATCTTGGGTTAAGTTTCAGTGGAATACTTCAGTGTTTCAGTATTTCTTCCATTTTAGATTTTGCGATGTCAACACCTGGATCAACTTACCATCTTGTTAATGTTTTTCAAATCTTTATCTCCAGCCCAGATTACATTCCTATGTTTCATTTTTCTGTATCTCCTATGGCCACACCATCTCTCCACTTAAACCAGAGAACACCAGCATCACGCTTGACTCCCCTTTTTTCAACTCACCTGCCATTAATTCTTCTTGATGTTACATCGTATATGCTTCTCAAATCTGTCTACTTCTCTCCAACTTCCCTGCCTCTACTGATGTTCAAGTCTCCCAAATGGTCCTCTTGCCATCTTTCTTAGTGCATTTCACAAAGTGGCCAATCTATCATATTATTATTCTCCAGCTGGAAGCCATTCAGTTAACTACTATTCCCTTTAAGAGAGAGTCCAATAGAAAGTACCTAAAATTGTTTGGAAAGCCCTTCTTAATCTGTCCTCTGCTAAACTCTCCTGCCTCATTTTCATTCTCTCCTTTCCTTCATATCTTACCCTCCAATCATTAAAAAATTTTCTTTTGCCTCAAACACTCCATTCCTTGTCTAAAACACTCATCTTTCTACTGGAGAACTTTCATTTTTCCTTCAAGCCACATCTTGGATAGTTCATGGGAATCATTCCTGGAGCCTCCTAAGTCCAGGCTTTGGGCTCCTCCCTTGTCCTCTTTAGTGCCCTGGAGCTCACCATTACGCTGTATTGAAACCACCTCTTCAGTTCAATAGTGTTAGCACAGGAATTATTCAATATCGTATCTATACTACCTAGCATATAATATACGATTAACATTTTTAGCATGAACAAATAATATCTGATTTGCTCTCTGCCAAATGGTAAGGGAACTCCCCTGTGGGAGGGCCCTCAGTGCCCAGCTATGCTGATGACCTGGGAGAGAGGTCTATCCAAAACTGGGATGAAGTATCAGAAACTATTTTGACTGTAGATTTAAGTTATGATCTCCAAACAGCTTATCAGTAATACAACTTATTTTCAAAAAAATCTCCAACTGTTTTATGTGTCACAATTTAGGAAACTTAGGAAAAGGTAAAAAGGGGGTATTTTTGGCTCCTTAAAATCCCAATATTTCAGATAATCTCTTCTCTTAGACAATTAAATTTTACTTCTTACCAGACTCACCCTGGCAAATATCTAGATCCTCAGATGGGTGCAGCTTTCACCAGTTCCATTCACTTATTCTCATTCATCTATTTCTCATTGATTAAACACTTACTAAGTGCCAGATACCAGGAATACTAGGGGAGTAAAATGTCATTCCCCACCCACAGCCTCAACACCCAATCTATTCAGGGTTAGGAGGAAGGAAGAAAACAAACATTTAAACTCTTATGATATAGATCCCCTCCAAGCTCATGCAAACTTGAACTTAACCAAAGAATTCCAAAAGGGTATAAAAAATGTTAAGGAACAAGAAAGTTTTTGCTTTATATATGAAAAAACTTATAAAATAAGCTTTAAGAGCGATAAATAGTCTGAGGAAAGAATGTGCAACAAACAGCAGATACCATAAGAGGAAGATTTTTTGCTTATGGAACTGTAAAGATTGTCATTGCATTAGTTCATATTTAGTCAGTGCTATTTGCATTAGTTACCTTTTTATTGAATTCTATTCATAACTAATATGAATAGAAGCAAATAGTCTGGCAAAGTCCAGACATTTCTCCAAAGGCATACAGGCAAAATACAGCCAGAGTTATGAAAGTCTGTGGTTCTTCACAGGTAGTCAACACATACAGCTTGTGACAATTGTTCAAATGAGCATGTCATTGGTGAGGCTGCTAATGCTGATACCAGCGGAGTAGAAATGTATTCTAAAGGATTTTTGACTTGAGCAAGATTTGAAATGAGCAAGACTTTTTTGAACAGAATGATTTTGGAATTTTCATAAGCCAAGAACTCTTCAAGATGCATCTCTGAGTCTCTTGCATAAATATTTAGAGCCTCATTGAATTCCCTGCTATTCTTTTAACACACTTTGCTCTATGTATGATACCTGATACCTTTGCTGTTCTTTCTGAGTGGAATAGCTTCCAGTCCCAGATGCCTGTCAAACTCAAATATCATCTCTTCTGTGGAGCAGCACAACAGGATCAACAGAAATCTTTCAGGCTGAATTAATTCTTCCCCACTCTGAGTGCCCACAGCGTTTTGTGATTTGCCTTTCAAATTGCACTTATTGCATTATATTATACTTACTGGTTGATATATCTCTGTTCCCCACAGGACCCAACGGTAACGGATACACATCAAAGCCTCCATATAGACAGGTTTAATGTTTGAATCATCCTGTTTTTTTCTCCACCTCTCTGCGTCACTATAGTAGTACCAAGTTCATGTTCTCCAGTTTCGGCTAACTTCATGATTACATTATTAAAAAGCTCTGATCTGACAATTAAGATATAAATTATTCTTAATTAGTCACAAATCTATCTTGGAAAAAGCAAGGGGTTGTGGTTTTGAGAGATTACGTGGTTTGGGGCAATCAATGTACCTGCCATGGCTTCAGTTTCCTCATCTAGAAAATGAGGACATTACTAAATAATCTCTACATTCCCCATCTTCTCTCAGTCTATGAATCAATGTCCTTTCCTGAATTCATGCAAAATTAATGGTCTAGATTGTTTTTTTAATCTTAACTTGTTTCCTGTTCCTCTGCTTTTTCTTAAAAACACAAAATCAAATTGAAGTTCTTTATGGTTTACTATGATGTCATTAGAGCTCTGAAAGTCACAGATCCAGGGTTTAATCCCTGACTCTGCCACTTATAAAACTAACTTGATAATCTTGGCAATTTCAGCATGGCTAAGCCTCAGTTTCCTCATGTGTGAAATGAGAATAATAGTAATAGTGCTGGTTTCATAGAGCTATGGGTAATCTTCTTCTATATTTCTTATGATTCCCTGCAGTTGCAGGCTGTGTAGGGATACAAAAGTCTTAACAACACAAACACGTTCAGTCATAAATTAATCACTAGTCTATTTTCTCCCATTACGTAAAGTGTTTTATCTATTTTTTGCTGATTGCCAGATATTGTAAACATGTGATAATATAGTGCGAATATAGTACCAAGTAAGTACAATGCCAAGTACAACTGCAAATTTGACAACAGATGCAAAGCTTCATGACATTGCTGAAAATAAAGTCAAATAATTTTAAAACACCCAGGTAAAGCCATGGACAAATAAACTGAAGAAGAAAAAAGTAATAAAAATATAGCAGACTAGGCACCTTAAAGATACTGAATAGAATATGGGAATAAATAGGTAAATCCCTGCAATATTTATCACAAAAAGCAGCCATATTTATGATCATACTGCAAAAAGTTTTAAAAGGGTGTTATTTTGTATTGTGATACAGTTTTTAAATGCTCAAAATTAATTATTTAACTTCTTCTTTGCTTTTACTAAGAAGTATTTAGGAAGCTATGAGAAAGAGGATGAAAGTCAGCATGAGAACCGGAGTAGCTCACCCAGTGGGCATCTTGGGGCAGGCCAGAGACAGTGACAGGCAGCAAAGACAACCTTCACCTAGTTCTCAGCTCTGCCTCTGGCCAACTCTGGTGGTTACCCTTATCAGCAACGTGAGATAGCAATGCAGAAAAACACAAAGACTGATGGTCTGTGTATTTTTTTTTTAATTTATTTATTTACTTGTTTTTGGCGGTGCTGGTCTTCGCTGCTGCACGTGGGCCTTCTCTAGTTGCAGCAAGCAGGGCCTACTCTTCATTGCCGTGTGCGGGCTTCCCACTGCAGTGGCTTCTCTCATTGCGGAGCACGGGCTCTAGAGCGCAGGCTCAGTAGTTGTGGCACACGGGCTTAGTTGCTTTGTGGCATGTGGGATCTTCCCGGAACAGGGCTCGAACCCGTGTCCCCTGCGTTGGCAGGCAGATTCTCAACCACTGCGCCACCAGGGAAGTCCGGGTCTGTGTATTTTTGACACCTAGTAATTTATTAAAGTTTCAACCTAAGCACCTCTACTCAAATATGAAAAACAAACTAATTTCAAAACTTCAATAGAACTTTGGTAAACATTAATTTCATTGATTTCTATAGCATTTTGTAATCAATAAATGCAATTTCATTACCTTTTTGTGTACTTAATACTACAAAGTAGCTGAAACAGGTATTATTTTTCTCTTACTGTTGAAAAAGCAAAAATTGGCCAAGTCTGCTCAGATAGTCAGAGATCAGACACAGGCTCCCTGAGTCTAAGACATAGTGATAAGGATATTTAATGTCTCTTCTTTATCACCAGTAATATTAAATACTTTACATGTTAGTTCTAATTCTCATTAAAATCTTTTCAGGATAGATTTTGTTGCCCCCAGTTTACAGTTAAGAAATTTGAGATTCAAAGAGATTAAATAAATATCACCAAAGTCACTAGTAAACATTTTCTTCCTAACTCCACAGCCCCTTTCACTATGTCCAACTCCTTTCTTTGCTAAAATTCAGGTTTGAACATATTAACGAATAATAGAAGAACTACACCTGCATAGAAGAAACTTTAGAGTATAAGTTTTTCTTAGGAAAAAGCGATTATTTTAAACCTTTTCATTTTACATCTCAATTGTAATTACTGGTAAATTTTAAAAATCAAGTTTAAAAATGATGCATTTATTTCACTGTTGTTCTCTTTTTCTACAGACTTTCTGGAGGTAATACTAAAGAGCAATGAAGTGAACAAAAACCATGTTGCACCAAAAACAAAATAGAAAAAAGAAAATAAAAGAAAGAAAATCTGTAATTTATATAAATCCCTAAACTCTCTCACCCCATTTTACCAATTGAAATGTGAACTATAAAGAGGTTCAGTGAACTTTCTAGGGTCATAGAGTTCAAAGTCGGCTAGGAAAACATACCAACTGTTCTTGCCCCACTTGTGGGTTTTGATAGCTATCTTCGATCCAAGCATATTGTAGTGAAAATATAAAATTTTTTTAAATAAAGCAATAAAGACAATACATCAGCTGAAATTATCACAAATAAACTCCGGATTGAATTTGTGTGTTGTGAGCGACCATTTACTTTTACTTATAGCAGCTCTGGTCATTGATTATTTGTGAGGGCTTTTTCATATGGGTGATATAAATTACATAAATGAAACAAAGACTATGAATATGTACATATTTTAGCTTATATTAAAGTTGCAACAAAGCAAACATTTCTTGTTAGCTGAAGACTGAAAATAACCTTTGGTGAAATTTTAGAATTAAATCTATTGGCTTCATAAAGAGATCTTGACTTATCTCTTTTTTTCTCTTTAAATTAGAAAATAGAAAAACTAACACCATTAACCTTTTAGCAAGGCAGTAGAAAGTATAGTTACATTTCACACTACCTTCTTGGAGGGATTTTTGTAACTTACTAAAACTACTTCAGAATACAAAAGTTAAAAAGGACCTTATAATGTTTCAGTTGCGTTTCAGGACCGAAATTCTCCCATTAGAAGGTGATTGCATTTCTTCGTTAAAATCGTAAAGCTGAAAGGTATCTATCTAGAAGAGTTGCTGAATTGCCATCTAAACTAAATAATAACAACTATAAAACAAGTTTTGTGTTCTCTCTTTTATTTTTCACTCATATTTAGACTAGCAGATGTGAGAAGCAATTTATAAATGCATACACCAATCTATAAATGGCCTCAAGAAAGAAAGCATTTCCCAAGGAAAAGAAACCTTTAGGATTATTCCAAATCAAATAAACTCTATATATTTTCATATTTTGACAATAAACATCTATTGTGTCAGTAAGTATGCTGTCACAGAGATATGACAGCTCATAAGAAAATGTCCCATATTATCTTTCAACCCCACATGAATCTCAAATCTACTGATTCTATCTCCTTTTCATTGTCCCTCCCCTTCCTCCCCCACCACCGATGTCTATACTTCCCTCCTTGCCTCACTAAAATTCTCTGGTCAATCCTTACAATCATCTCCTTGCATATATCCTTGACTTCTTTTCCCTGACTGGTTAGCAGAACTGGAGGGGTTGCAGGTTACATAAGTGTATGCATGTGTCAGAAAATCATCAAATTGTACAAAATAGTTATGCATTTCTTTGCATGTAATTTACCTTTAAGAAAACTTTAAACAAATATTGAACTCTAGTAAATAGGTTTGCTTTTTGAAATGGTATGGGTTAGCAATTTTAAAATTTGCTTACACAAATGAGTAAATATATTGAAGGTAATGGGAGTAGCATCTTAAGGGGGAGTTATAAATATGGAAAGAAGGAATATTAGTATTGGATTGAAAAGGAAAGTATTACTATAAACTCATAATTTTTAGTATCTACCTATCTAGCTAGATAAATATAGAAATGATTATATTTATATGGGCATATAGTGTATATGTTCACATACACATGTACATATACTAGATATGTTCACTGAGATTGTCTAAAAGTTATGACATAGCATTAGCAATGAGCACACCTAATACCCAGAGCTTGATTTCTATTTACCATTTTGCATTAAAAAGAACTTAGACTTCTTAAAGAAGAAATGTTTCCAGGGCTGTATCAGAGGGCAAAATATAACTATAAAGGATATTACTGGGAAAAGTGACAAAATTTGAATATGGACTGTGGAGTTGATAACAGTGCTTATCAATATCAATTTTCCTGATTTTATTAATTGTACTGTGGTTATGTAAGAGAGTGCCCTTGTTTTTAGAAAATATTCACTGAAATATTTAGTGGTAAACAGTCATGAATCTCTCCAATTTACTGTCAAATAGTTTAGAAAAAAATTATCTATTTAAAGGGAGAGACAGAGAGGGAAACAGAAAGAGAGAGGGGGTAATGAGAGAGAGAAAGAGAGAATGATAAAAGCCAGTGGAAGAAAATATAAACAACCAGTTAATGTGAGTAGAGGTATTCCTTTTACTTTTCTCGTTGCTGTCAGTTTGAAATTATATCAGAGTAAAAGGTTACATAAAAGAATATCCTCATTGGCTTCTTGTGTCAGTCAGTATAAGACCCAACGTTCTTACAAAGTCTCCACATCATCATGTGTACTCTCATTACCTCTCTGATAGCATCTTCTCCATCTCTCCCTTTTTCAATGCTTTGTCCTCAGATGTCCTTGTTACATGCAGAGAATCCTTGGCTCCTTTGAATCTGTGCAGGATCTCACCTCCTCAGTTGTACCATCCTGTTTTCCATTACACCCTTCCCCTCCACTCCCACACTCTTGATCCCCTTCACTCTGCTTTACTTTTTCTTTTCTGTGGCATGTGTTACTTTCTAACATCTGTATGACTTACATGTCTTCTTTCTGTCTTATCTCCACGCTCTAGAATGTAAGTTCCACAGGACATGAGCTTGTCTGCTGCCTTTCCTGACCTATCTTAAGCACCTGGGATAGTACCAAAGACACTCTATAACTATTTGTTGAATGGAAGAATGACTGTTATTAGACTGTCAGATTACCATCAGGAAACATTTACTTTTTTGGATATGAACCTTTAAGAATATTTTTTTCTTTATGGTTCTTAGCTCACTGTAGTTAAATGTCTATAGGTATTAATATTTATGGTCATGTTAAAGCAGCGTCGTTTCTAAGTACCTGTTTTTAAAGCATATAAGTAACAATTGGAATAATTTGAGGAGTTTAGAGATATTGCTTAAGGAGGTCAGCTGGGTCTCAGAAGAAGGCAGTAAGTTGCTCTAGGCCCCTCTTTCCATTCTCTGCTCCTCAGCTCTGAAGGTCTGGAAATGAGGCACTGACACACCAATCACACTCACGGGACACTGGTAAGAAGGCCGGTTAAAGGACTATAATGAGAAAAAGTTGCCACAGGTATCAGAAATTTGAACCTTCTGCTCAGCTATTCTCTATAAGGAGCTGATATGGAGTCCAACAGATAAGTGCAGTTACCTGTTTTTGTGGAATCAGAGCAAAAGGAAGGAGTTAGTCAAATTATGCTAGCCCACTGCTTATATTTTTCTGTCTAAAGATGGAATGTCTAAGGATAAAGGATTGGAAAATCCACTTCCCTGCTCAGGGCATTTTCTTACTTCGTGGTGTTGAAATGAAAAGTATTACACTTGGCTTTGGAGAACCCTTTTCAGGTTTCACATTAATAATCAGTTCACATATTTCTTTCTTTAATTATGTTAGTACATATCTGAGCCACATTTAAGCCTTATTGCTATTGGTTTCCAAAGGAAATCATGTTGTTCTTTGAAAGATGACTTCCCAGATGGCTGACCTTAGCCACTATGTGCTGAATTTATTACATTAGCTGTTAGAGTTGGGCTGAGGCAGTTCTTCCACTGTAACTCATACACATATTTACTATAATTAAATGGTTTTAAAAGTTTAATAGAAGTTGCTTAATGCTTAAGTTAAAAAGTCTGAACAAAGTTAAACTTTATAAAGTTCTAAAATCTAGTTGTCTGGTTATAGACCATGATGAAGTAGATGCATTCCCTTCTACTAAGCACAGGTAAAAGTCCTGGACATTATATATAAAACAAATATAAGAAGACTGTGAAAGGTAGTGAGAAGAGGGAAGACCAGCTGCGGACCTTGGAACCTGAGAAAGACCATGGTGGCAAGCTCCTTGACTTTTTTTTTTTGACTTCATATATCCTCACTGAGTGCTAGAAGCTATAACCTAGAAAAGCCAGTAGGAATTGACAAAAAAAAAAAAAAGAGCTCTCATAAAAGCCCTTTTTCTCTGGCAAAGGACAAAGAAAGGGACAGCTTAACAAGACAAAAAAACTTTAGACAATAACTACTCTACTGCAGAAATACATCATAGAACAAAATGAAGCTCTAGCTCCATCACTGTCAGCAAAAGCTGAGTTGGGAGCCTAGACTTCTACCCTTGCCAGGCTGTAATAAGTCACTGCCAGTATGGTGTCAGAGAAGCCCAGTGGGGAGATGGAACTTTCATCCTCACTCAGCAGTAACAAGCTTCTCCCCACAGTGTCACTGGAAGCCATTGAGGGATTCCCATCTGGCAGCAATGAGGTGGTATGATAGGAGGCTGATTGGGGAACTTTCACTACCAGCCAGTACTAAAACAGTTCCCCTCTTGCAGTGTCAGTGGAGGTCAAAACCATGTGAAGGTCATGTGGGAAGCAGTGGCACCCCTTCCATGCCCAACCAGGGAAATGTCATGGAGGCCTAGTGGGGAGCCTGAAATCCTACCTCTATTCAGCAGTAATGAGGTAGCCCTTGGTCTCAAAAGAGACCAAGTGGGGAGCCTGGATCTTTATCCCCACCTGGCAGTATCCGCCTCCCCCACTGACATAGTGTTATGGAGGGCAGCTAAAAGAGAAGATCTAGATAAGATTTAGAGTCTCACAACATAACACCCAAAATGTCCAGGATAGAATTTTAAAAATCACACATTATACTAAGAACCAGAAAAATCTCAACTTGAATGAGAAAAGACATTCAACAAATGTCAACACTAATATGACCCAGATGTTGAAATTATGTGACAAGGATTTTAAAGGAGGCATTATAAAAATGTCCCAGTGAGCAACTATAAATACACTTGAAACAAATGAAAAGTAGAATATATCAACTAAGAAATGGAAAATATAAAGAAGGGCCAGGTTGAAATTTTAAAGCTGAAAAATAAAATAGTTGAAAGTAAAAAGCTCAGTGGATGTTTCAAAAGCAGAATGGAGAGGACAGAGAAAAAAGAATCAGTGAACTTGAAGATAGAATATTAGAAATTACCTAATCTGAACAACAGAGAGAAAATAGATTGAAAAAAATAAAAGGAATAGAATCTCAGGGATCTGTAGTACTGTAGCAAAACATTTGAGTCATAGGAGTCCCAAAAAGAGAAGAAAGAGAGTGGGGTTGAAAAGTACTCAAAGAAATTTCTCAAATTTGGTATAAAACCAACATGGAAAAAAACAAAAACAAAACCACAAAGCAACAGATTCAAGAAACTGAATAAACACCAAACAAGAAAAACCCAAAGAAATCCATGCCAATGCACATCAAAATAAAACTTTAGAAAACTATTTGAAAGCAACAAGAGAGAAATGACACGGCCTATCAGGGGAAACACCAGTTTGGATGATTATGGATTTCTCATCATCATGGAGGCCAGAAAGAAATGCCACATTTTTCAAGTACTGAAAGAAAAGAACCATCAACCCCAAATCCTGTATCTCGCCTCCACAAGTCAATTCTGTATCTTATTCTTCAGGAATGTCGAGGAAAATGACATTTTCAGATGAATGAAAACTGAGAGAATTAGTCAACAGCAGAATATAGACAAAAATAATGGCTAAAGGAAGTCTTTGAATAAGAAAGGAAATTATTGGGACTTCCCTGGTGGCAGAGTGGTTAAGAATCCGCCTACCATTGCAGGGGACATGGGTTTGAACCCTGGTCTGGAAAGATCCCACATGCTGTGGAGCAACTAAGCCTATGCAACTAAGCCTGTGCACTAAGCCCGCGTGCCACAACTACTGAAGCCCATGCACCTAGAGCCCCTGATTCGCAACAAGAGAAGCCACCTCAGTGAGAAGCCTGCGCACCGCAACAAAGAGTAGCCCCTCCTCACCGCAACTAGAGAAAGCCTGCACGTAGCAACGAAGACCCAGCGCAGCCAGTAAATAAATAAATAAATGAATAAAAATTTTAAAAAAGAAAGGAAATAATTAAAGAAGAAATTGTAAAACATAAGAAGGAAGAAAGAACAACTATGGGTGAATACAAAAGAGTTTCCTTCTCTTAAATGTTCTAAATTTTGTTTAAACAGTTGAAGCAAAATTACAATATTCTCTGATGTGAATCTCGCTGTTCGTAGAGGAACTAATTAAGAAAGAAAATTAAAAGACTTAAAGGGAGGCAAGTTTTCTATATTTGATTTCGATATCAGTAAATTTTGTGGTGATGGAAGAACTCTGTATTTTGATTGCAGTGGTGGTTATAGGAATCTACACATATAATAAAATAACATAGAACTCTATACAACATTGTACTAATACAAATTTCCTGGTTTTGATGTACTGTAGTTAATGAAAGATGTAAGCACTGGGAGAAAGTGGATGAAGTGAATTTTCCATTATTGCAACTTTTATAAAGTTCTAATTATTTCAAAATAAACAATAAATAATAAGCTTCAACATGTCTTTAATAGGTCATATTCAGAAACTTCTAACTGTGAGAAAACATAAAAAACACACAATAGAGTGGGTGTGAAATACAGGGCAGATTTCCTCAGTAACTGGTAGGGTTTTTGTTCATTTGTTTTTTATTTTTTGATAGCTATTTATGACCTGTTTGATTTGGGGAATGCGATTCTGTTTTGATGTTAATGTTATAATCAGTTTCTGCTCTTTTATGTCTTCAATAATAAAACTGTGTAAAAGCTCACGAGTCATCTTGGCTGGGTCATGACTATAACTGACACCTTTTTAGCATTTCCCAAAGAAAAAATCATGCATTATCTTCAGCCATCAGGGCATAGCAGCAGATACCTTGGAATTCTGCAAGCACTTTTTTCTCTTTCAGCAAAGTGAAAAAGAACTAGCTTAGGAGTCTCAGGATCTATTACTGGCACAACTAGATAGTGGCATTTAATTGTGACAGCCAAATATATCCAGGCCTTATTCCCCACCTGTGTCTCATTTTCTTATCTACAGTGAAAATCTATCCTGCACTTCTGACCTATAATATATATTTTCAGAGTTTCTACAAAGCACCGATCACTCCTTTGGATCTGACCCCATCTTCCCCACGTAGCCCTGTTTGAACTATGTGGTCTTCTCTACTGGTCACAATAGATTAATCTAGTATAGGAGTCTCTTTCTTATACTAATTTGAAATTGGGACCCATAGACTCAGATTGGGTAAACTTAAGGTCCAATATTGCCAATTTTCTATATCTATTACTTTTTTCCAGTTATAAAATATTCCAAACATACAAAAACACCCAATTACTCCTTGCCCTGAATGAATAAGTATTAATACTTTGCTATATTTATTTCAATTTTTTTCTTAAAAAAGTACTAAAAATTTGATATAGATACAAAATTAGAGTCTAGTACAAGAAATACCAATCATAAGATAAAACAATTACCAAAACTTTGTCACAGTCACTGAATCTGTTTTTTATTTATTTTTTTAATTGTGGCAAAAACACACAACATAACATTTACCATCTTAACCATTCTTTTTTTTAAAAAAAATAAATCTATTTATTTATTTATTTTTGGCTGCATTGGGTCTTCATTGCTGCACATGGGCTTTCTCTAGTTGCGGTGAGTGGGGGCTGCTCTTCGTTGTGGTGCGCGTGCTTCTCATTGTGGTAGCTTCTCTCGTTGCAGAGCATGGGCTCTAGGCATGCAGGCTTCAGTAGGTGTGGAGAGCGGGCTTCAGTAGTTGTGATACATGGGTTTAGTTGCTCCGCAGCATGTAGGATCTTCCCAGACCAAGCCTCGAACCTGTGTCCCCTGCACTGGCAGGCGGATTCTTAACCACTGTGCCACCAGGGAAGTTCCATCTTAACCATTCTTGAGTGTACAATTTAGTAGTGTTAACTATATTCATTCTGTTATGCAACAAATCTCTAGAAGTTTTTCATCTTGCAAAACTGAAACTCTATGCTCTTTGAACAACTTCTCATTTCTTGCTTCCCCCAATCCCTGGAAACCACAATTCAACTTTCTGTTTCTATGAATTTGTCTATTATGGATACCACATGTAGGTGGAACCATACAGTATTTGTCTTTTATGACTGGCTTATTTCATTTAGCACAATGTCCTGAAGTTTCATCCATGTTGTAGCACATGACAGGATTTCCTTCCTGAATAACAGTACAACATATGTATTTACCACATTTTCTTTATATACTCATTGGCTGATGGACATGTGGGTTACTTCCATTTCTTAGTTGTTATGAGTACTGCTTCAATGAACATGGGTGTGCAAATATCTCTTTGAAATTGTGTTTTCAATTCTTTTGAATACATATGCAGAAGTGGGACTGTTGGATCATATGGTAATTATATTTTTATTTTTTTGAGGAACTTCTATACTGTTTTCCATAGTGGCTGCACCATTTTATGCTCCCATTAACAGAGTACAAGGCTTCTAATATCTCCACATTCTCACCAACCCTTGTTATTGTCTGTATTTTTTTGTGATAGTGGCCATCTTAATGGATGTGAAGTAATATTTTATTGAAGTTTTGATTTCCATTTTTCTAATAATTAGTTATGCTGAAGCATTTTTTCATGTACCTGTGAGCCAAATGTATGTCTTTTTTTGAGGAATGTCGATTGAAGTCTTTTGCCCATTTTTAAATTTTGTTGTTATTGTTGTCATTGAGTTGTTAGAGTCTTTTATACATTCTGGATATAACTCCTTATCAGATATATGATTTGCAAATATTTTCTCCTATCTGAAGGTTGCCTTTCACTCTGTTGGCTATTTCTTTCATGCACAGAAGTTTTAAAATCTGATATAGTTTCATTTGTCTAATTTTGCTCCTGTGCTCTTGGTGTCATACCAAGAAATCATTGCCAAATCCAGTGTCATGAAACTTTTACCCTATGTTTTTTTCTAGTAGTTTTATGGTTTCAGGTCTTACTTTTAGGACTTTAATCCATTTCGACTTAATTTTTGGTAAATAATGTAAGGTAAGGGTCCAAATTAATTATTTTGCATGTGAATATTCAGTTTTCTTAACACCATTTGCTGAAAAAACTGTTCTTTATCCCATTGTGTGGCCTTGCCACTTTTGTTGAAGATCATTTGACCATATACACAAGGGTTTCTTTCTGGGTTCTCTATTCTATTCCATTAGCTTAATATGCCTGTTTTTATGCCAGTACCACACTGTTTTGATTACCATGGCTTTGTATAACTGACTTATTTTTTTAAACACCTTTTCCTTTTTCCTTCTTGATGCATTTTACAGCAAATATCACACAGAAAAATTTTACCCCTACATGATTCAGTATGGTTCTCTAAAATTTATGGACATTTTCTAACAAAATCAGAATATTATTCTCACTCATAATAAAATCGGCAATATTTCTTTGGTATCATCTCATACCTAGCGCAAAGTCAAATGTACAAATTGTCTCCAAAATGTGTTTATTGGTTTGTTTGAATCAAGATTTAAACAAGGTCCCCACTTTAATTTGATTGTGTCTCTAAGTTGCTTTTCATTCAGAGAAGTTTCTCCACTCCCCACTTTTCCCTCCAGATGCTGACTTGTAGAAATTGGATTAGTTGTCTTATAGAATGTCTCACATTCTGGATTTTTCTGTTTACTTCCTTGTTCTGTCATTTAACTTATAAATGGAAGTTAACTGGTGACTTAATTTTATGGTCATTTAATTATAAATTGAAATTAGCTCAGAACTTTGATTTTTTTATGCTTGCATGCAACTGTTTAAATTCATTTGCAAATTGCAGACCCTGGGGTTTTTCCATTTCACTAGTCATTCTCAGATCTGCTTCCAGGTTTCTACCCAGAATATGCAATGTTCTCTTTCCTCAGAAGTGGATATTTATTGACAATTTTTTTGAACCCTGGGTTTGTGGGGTACCTAGGTTGTCCCCATTCATTTCTCACTATTCCTGCCACCCAATTTTGATCATGTTCTTGTTCTACGGCTGTAGGTGATTTATCATTTGTATTCATAATCTGAAGTTTATGGAAATGTCTGCCTTCTAGTTTTATTTTGATACCTTCAATGTGTTTCTCATTTTCCATCCTAATTGATTTGTTTATTTTTCAGGAGGAATTTTTGGAAGATTAAAAACCAACCTTGCTGTCAAGATGACATCATTGGAATTCTTCAACTTTCTTTTTGTTAAAGAAAGAAAATATTACAAAAACACCTCACCTCCCAACCCATTCCATTCACTTTCTCTCCTATACCCTTTCCAAGGGTAACCCCTAATCAGAAGTTAGTATGTCCTGTTTCCATGCATGTTTTTGTACTTTTACTACATGTATATGCATCCATTAAATTTGTATACTATTGTTCTGTGAGTTTACAATATCTACATATATATTTTCATATTATATGTATGATTTCCTAGTTGGTTTTCTTTACTCAAAGTTGTATTTTCTTGAGATTTATCCATTTTGAAATATGAAGTTCTAAATTGTTAATTTTAACTGCTGTGGAGTATTCTATACTTTGAAGAAAATATAATTTGTTTGTCAGTCCCCTGCCAAGGGAAAATTATTTCGTTTCACTGTAAAAAAAAGAAAAAATCATCTGTATACATGTTTACTTGTGCATATCTGCATGAGTTCCTGTAAGATAAATATGTAGGAGTAGAAGTGCTGGGTCAAAGGGCATGTGCATCTTCTATGCCCACACATATGAGGACTTCCCTTGTGTAACCATACCAACGTTTGTGATGTTTTAACTTTTCACATCCTTGTAGGTGTGAAATGGTATCTCATTGTTAATTTATTTGATATTTTCCTGACTGAAATGTGAGGTTGAGAATCTTTCCAAGTCTTATTGATACTGGTTTCCTTCCATGGTGTCTGGAAATAAAATTGACAATTTCTCCTGAGTTATGTGTCAATTTCTTAATGGTTTGTGAGGGTTTTTAAAATATGTTCTGGATAATAATGCTTTTTTTGGTATTTATTAAATAGAATGGATTATCATACTCTTCTGTGTATCCTCTCTCTCTCTTTCTGTTCTCTCTTTCTTTGTATCTCTACCTCTGCCACTATCTTTATCTCATTACCCTTTCTCTCCCTGCAGCTCAGACTTCATCCATGGAAACATTTTTGGAAACAGGGAGCATACTAACTTTTTCATTTTCCCAGATTTTCATCTCTAACCACCCCTCTCCATGACCACCACTCAAAGTTCTTAATGGAACATCCTGTCTTTCTGAAGCATTGACACTCATGCAAACAGATGTTAAGAGTAGAAGTGTTCTGCCTTTATGACAACTTGATTGTCAGGATCATATTCTGTATATTAATGTCAAGTGGTGTTTTTTCTTTTTCCTGCACGCTTTTCCTAATCCATGTCTTTATCAGGATCTGGTAAGTCTGGTGAGTGCAGTAAACAAAATGTTAGGTGTGTGATAAATTCTGATATGGATAATAGGAAAAAGAAAAAGAAATTATTTTATAAACATAGACCATGCATTGATATGAGAATTTGATGTTACTGCAAATTGAAACAGTTGAGATGATAGTGGCAATTTATTGAAATGGGTAGATGTCATAATGAGTTTGGAAAAAAAAGAAAAGTTTCTAGGACATACCAGATCATATTATCACATTGTCTCCATACACAAAATTGATGATAATGCATAAATGCCTCTGGAAGATTCTATAAGTTTATGAGTCTGAAGCTATGCTGTTTTAAATATTAACATCTAGTTAAATTAAAATATATAGATCAGAGATTTTCTTTGTTTTGTTTTGCATTTCTATCTTTCTCTTTGGCTCTTCTCTTAGTATAGACTAGAAAAATAAAGGCACATGTAAATGCTTAGAGTTAATTATTTGGATTACAATTTAAATTTTCCAATATTTTTCATTTTATTTTTAAACACAGGCATCTGTTTGGTTTCATGAATAAAGCTCCCAATTTTGACCTAATGAAACTTAAAAGCTTTTGCACAGCAAAGGATACCATAAACAAGACCAAAAGACAACCCTCAGAATGGGAGAAACTAGTTGCAAATGAAGCAACTGACAAAGGATTAATCTCCAAAATTTACAAGCAGCTCATGCAGCTCAATAACAAAAAAACAAACAACCCAATCCAAAAATGGGCAGAAGACCTAAATAGACATTTCTCCAAAGAAGATATACAGATTGCCAACAAACACATGAAAGAATGCTCAACATCATTAATCATTAGAGAAATGCAAATCAAAACGACAATGAGATATCATCTCACACCGGTCAGAATGGCCATCATCAAAAAAATCTA
>NC_041217.1:123405070-123409052 GCF_002837175.3 Physeter macrocephalus
GTGCTTTGTGACCACCTAGAGGGGTGGGATAGGGAGGGTGGGAGGGAGACGCAAGAGGGAGGAGATATGGGAACATATGTATATGTATAACTGATTCACTTTGTTGTAAAGCAGAAACTAACACACCATTGTAAAGCAATTATACTCCAATAAAGATGTTAAAAAAAAAAAAGCTCCCAACTTTGTTTTCTTCTTACTGAAGTTCTTTTTTTTTTTTTAATTTATTTATTTACTTTTGTTTGCATTGGGTCTTTGTTGCTGCGCATGGCGGGCTTTCTCTAATTGTGGCGAGCGGGGGCTGCTCTTCGTTGCAGTGCACGGGCTTCTCATTGCGGTGGCTTCTCTGGTCGCAGAGCATGGGCTCTAGGAGTGAGGGCTTCAGTAGCTGTGGTACGTGGGCTCAGTAGTTGTGGTTCATGGGCTTAGTTGCTCTGCGGCATGTGGGATCTTCCCCCATCCAAGGCTGGATCAGGGCTTGAACCCGTGTGCCCTACATTAGCAGGCGGATTCTTAACCACTGCTCCACCAGGGAAGTCCCTGAAATTCTTGAAGAAGTAATATTTTAACATTTGAGGATAATGGACCAAAGAAGATGATAACATTCAAGGGTAACTCTATTTCATAATCTAGAACAATTTTCTTTTCACAGGCAAATGCATTAGACAAAGAACAGTAAGGAACTTTAATTACAATAATAATTGTGGAAGAAACAACCAGCTTGGTGTAACATATCCAGTCCAAGTTTGTATCCAATATAATTTTTTAATCTAAAGCAGAATTATAATCTAAAAACAATATTTAGATTCTGAATAATAAGTTAGATTTGTACAGAAAAATATTAGCATGTAATATTTGATTGTCAAAAATGTGAGTGATTTTATTTGAAAAACGACCAACATTCTTCAGAGTTCCAGGCCTCCCAGTTATTTTAATAGAATTATCTTGGAGGAAGGCTCATAAACTCGTGTTCATTAGTTTATACTTGCACCATGAGGGGATTTGCTTCAGAAATTGATAGACTCTTATTTGGCTCAAAAAGTGAGTGCCCCTGGATTAGGGTTTTTCTCAATGCACAATGCAAAAGGCTAATAATTTTATTTGAAAAAAATTAATTATTATTACTTTTCATTCTATTCAGCCTATATCACACTCAAAAGCAATTAATTATCTTGGTGGCTTTGTGCTTCATCTGTCCCGAAGTTTTTTGTTTATTTTAACAATAAATGTAATTTTTATACTAACTTCAGGTTGTACCTTTTATTACAAATTCTCAATCTCTGATTTACTAAATAATGGAAATCATTCTCATGAATGTTCAATATAAGAAGGGGCTGGCAAGCTTCATGCTCCATAACTTTTTCCAAAAGCTTTTATCTCCAAGTAAATTTGATCTATTTTTATTTGCTATTTAGCATCATGAGCTTAATATCATTTAACTAGCTAGTTTATAAATTTTTGTATTAAGTCCTTGTAGGCAATAATTTACTTGTGACTCAAGTTTTGAATTCTTTCTTCCTTAAATTAACAAAACTTAGAACTTCTGTTTTTATCCTCAAATATTCTAATAATTTATTTCAAACAAGCCTGGATTAAAGAGATGATTAAAAGTCATAATAAATGTCATTTTTGTCCCACCATACTACTCAGAACTATAAAAAGTGGCAGTTTTTATATTTGTGGTACTTCACACATATCAATTATCCTTGTGAAAATCCTACGGATTCACAATGAGAAAGCACAGTGCCTCTTCCAATATCCCTGAAGGAGTATAATCTGTGACATTGCAGTAGACTCTAGGACATACAGCAGTGCCAAGAACAAACACCAGTGACTGCCAATAGGCAGGAGGCTGCATACTGGGGAGGGCCCAGGTTCTGGAAGGTTCTGGGAGCTAGAAGTTATTGAGAAGAAAATAAGATGACCTCTGTTTCCTCCCAACCCAGCCAAGACTGCTCAATAGGTCCACAAACAGAAAAGAAACTGAAATCAATATTTATTTAGTTCCTTCTATGTGCTAGTGTTAACTTGGACCCGTACTGTAAACTTTTAGTGCCTATCAGCCACATGACTTGGGACAAGGATGTCTCAGTGCAGCAGTTTTCTAATCTTATAAAATAAAAACAATAACATGCATTTTTCAGAGTTTGCTATCATAATTCAATACCTTTGTTCTTATAAAGTGCTTAGGATTATGTCTGGCCCAAAGTAAGCAATCCTTAAATATTTGCTATTATTATTGTATTATCACTGTTGCTGTCATAAATTTAAGGAGTGGCACACCAATATGACATGTTGCAGCAGAACTTTAGCAAAGATTCTGTTGGCTTAGCTTCAGAAATCATTTGGAACATCAAATCTTCATCACAATTATGTGCAAATACTTCAGGTATTTCTCTGGAACAACCCCAGTGGGTTTTATTCTTTTTCCTTGGATGATAAGTCCTCCTATTAAACCTAATCATGACTCATTAGGAGCCAGAGGTTTTTATTTTTCTTTTCTTTTTCTTTTTTTTTTTTTTGCGGTACGCAGACCTCTCACTGTTGTGGCCTCTCCCGTTGAGGAGCACAGGCTCCGGATGTGTGGACTCAGTGGCCATGGCTCATGGGCCTAGCCGTTCTGCAGCATGTGGGATCTTCCCGGACCGGGGCACGAACCCGTGTCCCCTGCATTGGCAGGCAGACTCTCAACCACTGCGCCACCAGGGAAGCCCTTCATTTTATTTTTAATTTTTGTATTTTTTTTAATTTTTGAATTTCATTTTATTTATTTTTTTAATACAGCAGGTTCTTATTAGTCATCAATTTTATACACACCAGTGTATACATGTCAATCCCAATCACCCAATTCATCACACCACCACACCCACCACCCTGCTGCTTTCCCCGCTTGGTGTCCATACATTTGTTCTCTACATCTGTGTCTCCATTTCTGCCCTGCAAACCAGTTCATCTGTACCATTTTTCTAGGCTCCACATATATGCGTTAATATATGATATCTGTTTTTCTCTTTCTGACTTACTTCTCTCTGTATGACAGTCTCTAGATCCATCCACGTCTCAACAAATGACCCAATTTCACTCCTTTTTATGGTTGAGTAATATTCCATTGTATATATGTACCACATCTTCTTTATCCATTTGTCAGTCGATGGGCATTTAGGTTGCTTCCATGACCTGGCTATTGTAAATAGTCTTTCCAGTATTTGATGTTTGTAGATTTTCTGATGATGCCCATTCTAACTGGTGTCAGGTGATAGCTCATTGTAGTTTTGATTTGCATTTATCTAACAATTAGTGATGTTGAGCAGCTTTTCATGTGCTTCTTGGCCATCTGTATGTCTTATTTGGAGAAATGTCTATTTAGGTCTTCTGCTCATTTTTGCATTGGGTTGTTTGTTTTTTTAAATATTGAACTGCATGAGCTGTTTATATATTCGGGAGATTAATCCTTTGTCCATTGGCTGATTGATTGATTCATTTGCAAATATTTTCTCCCATTCTGAGGGTTGTCTTTTCATCTTGTTTATGGTTTCCTTTGCTGTGCAAAAGCTTTGAAGTTTCATTAGGTCACATTTGTTTTTCTTTCCATTACTCTAGGAGGTGGATCAAAAAAGATCTTGCTGTGATTTATGTCAAAGAGTGTTCTGCCTATGTTTTCCTCTAAGAGTTTTATAGTGTCCAGTCCTACATTTAGGTCTCTAATCCATTTTGAGTTTATTTTTGTGTCTGGTGTTAGGGAGGGTTCTAATTTCATTCTTTTACATGTAGCTGTCCAGTTTTCACAGCACCACTTATTGAAGAGACTGTCTTTTCTCCATTGTATATCCTTGTCTCCTTTGTCATAGATTAGTTGACCATAGTTGCATGGGTATATCTCTGGGTTTTCTGTCTTGCTCCATTGATCTATGTTTCTGTTTTTGTGCCAGTACCATATTGCCTTGATTACTGTAGCTTTGTAGTATAGTCTAAAGTCAGGGAGTCT
>NC_041217.1:123410083-123410667 GCF_002837175.3 Physeter macrocephalus
TTTGCTAGTATTTTGTTGAGGATTTTTGCATCTATCTTCATCAGTGATATTGGCCTGTAATTTTCTTTTTTTGTGACATCTTTGTCTTGTTTTGGTATCAGGGTGATGGTGACCTCATAGAATGGGTATGGGAGTGTTCCTTCCTCTGCTAATTTTTGGAAGAGTTTGAGAAGGATGGGTGTTAGCTCTTCTCTAAATGTTTGATAGAATTCACCTGTGCAGCCCTCTGGTCCTTGAATTTTGTTTGTTGCAAGTTTGTTTTTTTTTGCGGTATGCAGGCCTCTCACTGTTGTGGCCTCTTCCATTGTGGAGCACAGGCCCTGGACACGCAGGCTCAGTGGCCATGGCTCACGGGCCCAGCCGCTCCGCGGCATGTGGGTTCTTCCCGAACCGGGACACGAACCCATGTCCCCTGCATCAGCAGGCGGACTCTCAACCATGGCACCACCAGAGAAGCCCCTGTTGGAAGATTTTAAATCACAGTTTCAATTTCATTACTTGTGATTGGTCTGTTCATATTTTCTATTTCTTCCTGGTTCAGTCTTGGAAGGTTTTACCTTTCTAAGAATTTGTCCATTTCTTTC
>NC_041217.1:123410929-123451228 GCF_002837175.3 Physeter macrocephalus
GGATTGTATTGCTATAAACTTCCCTCTTAGAACTGCTTTTGCTGTGTCCCATAGGTTTTGGATCATTGCGTTTTCATTGTCATTTGTCTCTAGGTATTTTTTGATTTCCTCTTTGATTTCTTCAGTGATTTCTTGATTACTTAGTAACGTATTGTTTAGTCTCCATGTGTTTTGTTTTTTTGTTTTTTACTTTTTTTCCCCTCTATTTCGTTTCTAATCTCATAGCTTTGTGGCCAGAAAAGATGCTGGATCTGAAAACAGTGCTTTTCAGATTCCCAGGAGTTTGAAAGGGGAACTTGATCTGTGGTCATCTTGAGATGACAAAATGAGTATACTTTCCTCCCAGAATGACTCATATCTCTACCTGGAGGCAGGGTTGTTAATGACCTTGACGACTTTAGCCCAGCTGACTGCTCCCAGAATACTCTAGCAGTTCCATGCTGGCAAGAGGAAGCAGCTGTTATCAGATGACTGCTCAGGAATGTGACCTAAAGGGGACCTTAAGTGGGACATAGAGACTGGTCATATGGCTCTCTTTGTTTTACATAGTGGCTGCAACTCTTGATGTCCATGAGCCATACCTAGGTCACCTTCAACAACTTCTCTTCCTGTAAAGCAGGAAAGGAGTGCTGGGAAATAAGCAAGTGAGAGAAAACAAGTGGGAGTCACAGTCACTTCTGACCCCGTTAGCCAATATGACACTATGTGCTAGCCCTGGGGCTGAGTTTTAGTAACCCTTAGATATTTTTGGCTGCTTTGTTTAGAAACTGAAACTCAAAGCCATGAGCACTAGTGAGGTTGAACGGTGTAACTTGAGAGTTCAGAATTTCAAGGGACCAAATCTCAGCCCCATTCCTTAATAACTTTGTAGTCTTCATCTTATAACCTATCTATGTGTTACCACCCCAATTTGTAAAATGGTGATTATAATAACGACCTCAATAGATTAATGTAAAGATGAATTAAGAAAGCATAAAGTGCTGGGCAAAAATGACATGCTCAGTATTTACTGGTCCCTTTTTCATTATGTTGTAGGCTAATTGCACCCAAACCTTCCATCCAGGTTTGGGTTGGGCATTAAAAGACATTCACATATTCATACTGGTGTCAATTCACTCCATACACACTAACCATCCATGTTGCTCAAACATGGCAGACATTTTCCTGACTTAGGGCAATGGATCTGGCTGTTCCCCCTCCCTGAATGTTTTTTCTCCCAATTATGCACATAAGCTTTTATCTTCTTCAACTCTGCTCAAATGTCTTCTCATTGTGGCTTATCCCAACCACCTCATTTAAAATTGCAACCTGTACATTTTTCCTCACTGCTCCCTCATGACTGTATTACTGATTCTCCCTGCCAGGAGCCTTTCCTTTTTAAAATACATTTATCACTTTCTAGCACTCCATAAAATTTACTTTTATTATGTCTATTGTTTTATTCTCTGCCTTCCCCAACCAGAACACATACCCCATAAAGGTGAAAATCTTTATTTAAATCACTGACATCCCAACACCTGTTTCCAGGTGTATAGTTAAGGCACAATAAATATTTTTGGATGAAAGCACACAAGCATTTCAGGCTAATCAAACTATAGAACTTACTCAGGGATGGCCTGGGCCCTGAATTACTATGTTTTTTTTCACCTCCATATTCCAAAAGCCTGTAGTATAGGAAGTATGAAATGTATAACAGAATGGATGAAAAAGTTAGTTCAAGTACAATACAACTTCCCAAGAGGTCTGGGAATTACTCATGCTTAGGCAAAATCCGTTATCATTAATTCTCTTCTTTCTGAATCTGACAACCAAACATACTGGCTTAGGATTTTTTTCTATATTTGACTTATGTCATGCATCCAGAAGGTCAAGAAAATGTTGAGAATATTAACTACAGCACCAAAACTTTGATGTAATCATTGTGAACATTTATGCTCATTGAGTCATTTAAAGTTTGAATGTTAATATTTTAATTAACACTAGAATAATGTACATCATTTTGCAATAAAAGAGCAATACAATGAAATTTAGTTGCACCTCATCAGTGGATAGTTCTATATTGCTAACTATGTCTTTTTGAGCATGGTTGAGCAGGATGTTGGCATCTGTTCTCACAGAGTGATCGATCTACCTCACCCAAGGGAAGAGACACAATTGATTAGGCCCCTTCTCAGAATCTATTCCTTGTTCTTAGAATTTTCTGTTCTACATAGCGTTAAGAAGGTATCATCTAATACAACCTTAAGAAAGTGTAACGCCCTCTTAAGACTCAAGAGGTGAAAAAATGCTCAGAGAATTTCTACAGAGTCAAATCCAAAATGAAGAATAACTATAGTTGAGTTATTTGGAAGAATGCAAACCATGAGGCATAAAATAAAAAGGAATGCATGTTATAAATAGAAGAAAAGAAAGTTTACAGAAATCATAGTAAATTTTTGTCAAGAGAGCTGGAATTCAGATGTGCTCCATTATCACCTGACCTTTCTCTCCCTCTATTTTTAGCAGTTAAAATGATGGTCATCTCCCTGAGATCTCTCTATAATGGATAGTTTAGGACATATTAATCTGATTTTACACAAATGCTATACTCAGTCAACTGTGCTTAAAGTGTCATTATGGAAAGGTTTTATGTGATGCTAGTATCTGGTTTTCCCTCATAACAATGCATTTAACAATTAAGTATGCCTTTGTGTGGTCTCTGGACATTAACACTTTTAAGGATTTCACAGGCTGAACTGAAGAAAGATGTCATAGGGAAGCACTGAAGCTGTTTATATTCTACCTCATCATTAACACAGTCATTCACTTATCTGATCACACAGGGTAAAAGAAACATGCAAGAGGGGAGATCTTCAAGATGGCAGAAGAGTAAGATGTGGAGATCACCTTCCTCCCCACAAACACATCAGCAATACATCTACATGTGGAACAACTCCTACAGAAAACCTACTGAATGCTGGCAGAAAACCTCAGACTTCCCCAAAGGCAAGAGAATCCCCACGTAACTGGGTAGGGCAAAAGAAAAAAGAAAAAACAGAGACAAAAGAATAGGGATGGAACCTGCACCTCTGGGAGGGAGCTGTGAAGGAGGAACAGTTTCCATACACTAGGAAGCCCCTTCACTGGCAGAGACAGGGGGTGGGGGAGGAAGCTTCGGAGCCACGGAGGAGAGCGCAGCAACAGGGGTGCGGATGGCAAAGTGGAGAGATTCTCGCACAGAGGATCGGTGTCGACCAGCACTCACCAGCCTGAGATGCTTGTCTGCTCACCCACCCGGGTGGGTGGGGGCTGGGAGCTAAGGCTCTGGCTTTGGAGGTCAGACCCCAGGGACAGGACTGGGGTTGGTTGCGTGAACACAGCCTGAAGGGGGCTAGTGCACCACAGCTAGCCAGGAGGGAGTCTGGGAAAAAGTCTGGACCTGCATAAGAGGCAAGAGACCTTTGTTTTGGGGTGCACAAGGAGAAGGGATTCCTTCCTTGTCTGTCCACAGAAGGCAGGGCACTGCTTAAATGAACTCCAGAGACAGGTGCAAGCTGCGGCTATCAGCTCTGACACCAGAGTGGGGTATGAAATGCTAACACTGCTGCTGCAGCCACTAAGAATCCTGTGTGCAAGCACAGGTCACTATCCACACCCGCCCTGGGAGCCTGTGCAGCCTGCCACTGCCAGAGTCCTGTGATCTAGGAACAACATCCCCAGGAGAACACACGGCGTGCCTCAGGCTGTTGCAGTTACACCAGCCTCTTCGCTGCAGGCTTGCCCTCCCTCCCCCTGGCCTGAATGAGCAATAGCACCCTAATCAGCCACTGCTTTAACCCTGTCCAGTCTGGTCGGGAACAGATGCCTGAGGGCAACATACATGCAGAGGCAGGGCCAAAACCAAAGCTGAACCCCAGGAGCTGTGTGAACAAAGAAGAGAAAGGGAAATTTCTCCATGCAGCCTCAGGAGCAGCAGATTAAATCCACGCAATCAACTTGATGGACCTGCATCAGTAGAGTGCCTGAATAGACAACGAATCAACCCAAAATTGAGGTGGCGGACTTTGGGAGCAACTATACAATTGGGGTTTGCTGTCTGCAACTGACTTGTTTCTGATTTTTATGTTTATATTAGTATAGTGTTTAGCAATTGTAATCATTGGTGGATTTGTTTATTGGTTTGGTTGCTCTCTTTTTTTTTATTACTTTTTATCTTTTTATTTTAATAATTATTTTATTTTATTTATTTATTTATTTTATTTCTTTTTTTCTCACTTTTCTTCTGAGACAAGTGGCTGACAGGGTCTTGGTGCTCTGGCCTGGTGTCAGGCCTGAGCCTCTGAGGTGGGAGAGCAGAGTTCAGGACACTGGACCACCAAAGATTTCCTGGCCCCACCTGGTATCAATCCGTGAGAGTTCTCCCAGAGGTCTCCGTCTCAACGCTAAGACCTAGCTCCACCCAACGGCCAGCAAGCTCCAGTGCTGGATGTCACATGCCAAACAACTAGCAAAAGAGGAACACAACCTCACCCATTAGCAGAGAGGCTATCTAAAGTCATACTAAGTTCACAGACCCCCACAAACACACCAACGGATGCAGCCCAGCCCACCAGAAAGATAGGATCCAGCTTCATCCACCGGAACACAGGTACCAGCCCCCTCCACCAGGAAGCCTACACAAGCCATGGAACCAACCTTACACAAGGGGGCAGCCACCAAAAACAATGGGAACTACAAACCTGCAGCTTACAAAAAGGAGACCCCAAACAGAGTAAGTTAAGCAAAATGAGAAGACAGAGAAATATGCAGTACATGAGGCAGTAAGGTAAAAACCCACCAGACCAAACAAATGAAGAGGAAGTAGGAAGTCTACCTGAAAAAGAATTCACAGTAATGATAGTAAAGATGATCCAAAATCTTGGAAATAGAATGGAGAAAATACAAGAAATGTTTAAGAAGGATCTAGAAGAACTAAAGAGCAAACAAACAATGATGAACAGTGCAATAAATGAAATTAAAAACTCTCTAGAGGGCTTCCCTGGTGGCGCAGTGGTTGAGAGTCTGCCTGCTGATGCAGGGGACATGGGTTCGTGCACCGGTCCGGGAAGATCCCACATGCCGCAGAGCAGTTAGGCCGGTGAGCCATGGCTGCTGAGCCTGCGAGTCCAGAGCCTGTGCTCCGCAACAGGAGAGGTCACAAAAGTGAGAGGCCCACGTACTGCAAAAAAAAACACAAAACTCTCTAGAAAGAATCAATAGCAGAATGACTGAGGCAGAAGAACGGGTAAGTGACCTGGAAGATAAAATAGCATAAATAGCTCCTGTGAGCAGAATAAAGAAAAAAGAATGAAAAGAATTGAGGACAGTCTCCGAGACCTCTGGGATATTAAATGCACTAACATTCAAATGATAAGGATCCCAGAAGAAGAAGAGAAAAAGAAAGGGACTGAGAAAATATTTGAAGAGATTATAGTCGAAAACTTCCCTAATATGGGAAAGGAAATACTTAATCAAGTCCAGGAAGTGCAGAGTCCCATACAGGATAAAACCAAGGAGAAACACGTCAAGACACATATTAATCAAACTATAAAAATTAAATACAAAGAAAAAATATTGAAAGCAGCAAGGGCAAAGCAACAAATAATAACAAGGGAATACCCATAAGGTTAACAGCTGATCATTCAGCAGAAACCCTGCAAGCCAGAAGGGAGTGGCAGGACATATTTAAAGTGATGAAAGGGAAAAACCTAGAGCCAAGATTACTCTACCCAGCAAGGATCTCATTCAGATTCTATGGAGCAAGTAAAAACTTTATAGACGAGCAAAAGTAAAGAGAATTCAGCACCACCAAACCATCTTCACAACAAAGGCTAAAGGAACTTCTCTAGGCAGGAAACACAGAGAATCAAAAGACCTACAAAAACAAAACCCAAAACAATTAAGAAAATGGTAATAGGAACATACATATAGATAATTACCTTAAATGTAAGTGGATTAAATACTCCAACCAAAAGATATAGACTGGCTGAATGGATACAAAAACAAGACCCATATATATGCTGTCTACAGGAGACCCACTTCAGACCTAGGGACAAATACAGACTGCAAGTGAGGGGATGGAAATAGATACTGCATGCAAATGGGAATCAAAAGAAAGCTGGAGTGGCAATTCTCATATCAGACAAAATCGATGTTAAAACAAAGACTATTACAAGAGGCAAAGAAGGACACTACATAATGATCAAGGGATCAATCCAAGAAGAAGATATAAGAATTGTAAATATGTATGCACCCAACATAGGAGCACCTCAGTACATAAGGCAAATGCTAACAGTCATAAAAGGGGAAATTGACAGTAACACAATAATAGTAGGGGAATTTTACACCTCACTTCCACCAATGGACAGATCATCCAAAATGAAAATAAATAAGGAAACACAAGCTTTAAATGACACATTAAACAAGATGGACTTAATTGATATTTATAAGACATTCCATCCAAAAACAACAGAATACACTTTCTTCTCCAGTGCTCATGGAATATTCTCCAGGATAGTTCATATCTTGAGTCACAAATCAAGCCTTGGTAAATTTAGAAAGTTGAAATATTATCAAGTATCTTTTCCAAAAACAATGCTATAAGACTACATATCAATTACAGGAAAAAAATCTGTAAAAAAATACAAACACAAGGAGGCTAAACAATATACTACTAAATAACCAAGAGATCACTGAAGAAATCAAAAAATACCTAGAGACAAATAAAAATGAAAACACGATGACCCAAAATATATGGGTTGCAGCAAAAGCAGTTCTAACAGGGAAGTTTATAGCAAAACAATCCTACCTCAAGAAATAAGAAACATCTCAAATAAACAACGTAACCATACACCTAAAGCAATTAGAGAAAGAAGAACAAAAAAACCCAAAGTCAGCAGAAGGAAAGAAATCATAAAGATCAGATCAGAAATAAATGAAAAAGAAATGAAGGCAACAATAGCAAAGATCAATAAAACTAATAGCTGGTTCTTTGAGAAGTTAAACAAAATTGAGAAACCACTAGCCAGACTCATCAAGTAAAAAAGGGAGAAGACTCAAATCAACAGAATTAGAAACGAAAAAAAAAATGAAAACACGATGACCCAAAATATATGGGTTGCAGCAAAAGCAGTTCTAACAGGGAAGTTTATAGCAAAACAATCCTACCTCAAGAAATAAGAAACATCTCAAATAAACAACGTAACCATACACCTAAAGCAATTAGAGAAAGAAGAACAACAGATACTGCAGAAATACAAAAAATGACGAGAGATTACTACAAGCAACTATATGCCAATAAAATGGACAACCTGGAAGAAATGGACAAATTCTTAAAAAAGCACAACCTTCCGAGACTGAACCAGGAAGAAATAGAAAATGTAAACAGACCAATCATAAGCACTGAAATTGAGACTGTGTTTAAAAATCTTCTAACAAACAAAAGCCTGGGACCAGATGGCTTCACAAGGGAATTCTATCAAACATTTAGAGAAGAGCTAACACATATCCTTCTCAAACTCTTCCAAAATATAGCAGAGGGAGGAACACTCTCAAACTCATTCTACGAGGCCACCATCACCCTGACACCAAACCAGACAAAGATGTCAAGAAGAAAGAAAACTACAGACCAATATCACTCATGAATATAGATGCAAAAATCCACAAAAAATACTAGCAAACAGAATTCAACAGCACATTAAAATAATTATACACCATGATCAAGTGGGGTTTATCCCAGGAATGCAAGGATTCTTCAATATACACAAATCAATCAATGTGATACACTATACTAAGAAATTGAAGGATAAAAACTGAATGATCATTTCAAGAGATGCAGAAAAAGCTTTCCACAAAACTCCACACCCATTTATGACAAAAACTCTCCAGAAAGTAGGCATAGAGGGAACTTACCTCAACATAATAAAGGCCATATATGACAAACCCACAGACAACATTGTTCTCAGTGGTGAAAAACTGAAATCATTTCCTCTAAAATCAGGAACAAGACAAAGATGCCCACTCTCACTACTATTATTCAACATAGTTTTGGAAGTTTTACCACAGCAATCAGAAACTTAAAGGAAATAAAAGGAATCCAAATCAGAAAAGAAGAAGTAAAACTGTCACTGTTTGCAGGTGAGATGATACTAAACATAGAGAATCCTAAAGATGTTGACAGAAAACTACTGGAGCTAATCAATGAATTTGGTAGAGTAGCAGGATACAAAATTAATGTACAGAAATCTCTTGCATTCCTATACACTAATGGTGAAAATTCTGAAAGAGAAATTAAGGAAACACTCCCATTTACCACTGCAACAAAAAGAATAAAATACCTGGGAATAAACCTACCTAAAGAGACAAAAGACCTGTATGCAGAAAACTACAAGACAGTGATGAAAGAAATTAAAGATGATACAAACAGATGGAGAGATATACCATGTTCTTAGGATGGAAGAATCAACATTGTGAAAATGACTATATTACGCAAAGCAATATAAAGATTCAGTGCAATCCTTATCAAACTACCAATGGAATTTTTCATAGAACTAGAAAAAAAGTTTCACAATATGTATGGAAACACAAAAGACCCCAAATAGCCAAAACAATGTTGAGAAAGAAAAATCGAGCTGGAGGAATCAGGCTTCCTGACTTTAGACTATACTACAAAGCTACAGTAATCAAGACAATATGGTACTGGCAGAAAAACAGAAATATAGATCAATGGAACAGGATAGAAAGCCCAGAGACAAACCCACGCACATATGGTCACTTTATCTTTGTTAAAGGAGGTAAGAATATACAATGGAGAAAAGACAGCCTCTTCAATAAGTGGTGCTGGGAAAACTGGACAGCTACATGTTAAAGAATGAAATTAGAGTACTCCGTAACACCATACACAAAAATAAACTCAAAATCGATTAGAGACCTAAATGTAAGGTCAGACACTATAAAACTCTTAGAGGAATACATAGGCAGAACACTCCATGACATAAATCACAGCGAGTTCCTTTTTGACCCACCTCCTAGAGAAATGGAAATAAAAACATAAATAAACAAATGGGACCTAATGAAACTTAAAAGCTTTTGCACAGCAAAGGAAACCTTAAACACTACCAAAAGACAACCCTTGGAAGGGGAGAAAATATTTGCAAATGAAGCAACTGACAAAGGATTAATCTCCAAAATATACAAGCAGCTCATGCAGCTCAATATCAAAAAAACAAACAACCCAATCCAAAAATGGGCAGAAGACCTAAACAGACATTTCTCCAAAGAAGATATATGGTGGGAATGTAAATTGATACAGCCACTATGGAGAACTGTATGCAGGTTCCTTAAAAAACTGAAAATAGAAATACCCTATAACCCAACAATCCCACTACAGGGCATACACGCTGTGAATACCATAATTCAAAAAGAGTCATGTACCACTATGTTCATTGCAGCACTATTTACAATAATCAGGACATGGAAGCAACGTAAGTGTCCATCGACAGATGAATGGATAAGGAAGATGTGGCACATATATACAATGGAATATTACTCAGCCATAAAAAGAAATGAAATTGAGTTATTTGTAGTAAGCTGGATGGACCTAGAGTCTGTCAGACAGAGTGAAGTAAGTCAGAAGGAGAAAAACAAATACCATATGCTAACATATATATATGGCATCTTAAAAACAATTGGTTCTGATGAAGCTCGGGGCAGAACAAGAATAAAGATGCAGACATAGAGAATGGACTTGAGGACACAGGACGGGGGAAGGTAAGCTGGGACGAAGTGAGAGAGTAGCATTGACATATATACACTGCCAAATGTAAAACAGATAGTTAGTGAGAAGCAGCCTCATAGCACAGGGAGATCAGCTTGGTGCTCTGTGACCACCTAGAGGGGTGGGATAGGGAGGATGGTAGGGAGACGCAAGAGGGAGGGGATATGGGAATATATGTATGCATAGAGCTGATTCACTTTGTTATACAGCAGAAACTAACACAACATTGTAAAGCAATTATACTCCAATAAAGATGTTTAAAAAAAAATGATGCATTGCTTAAAGCAATGTCCTTGCATTTTATAGTGTTTAGCTTGCTGAAATCTGTAACTTGGGGAGATAGACTTTAAAACTTACATGACAGTAAATCTTCATAAAGATCTTGATAACCAGTAAATCAAAATCTTTATTTACCAAGGAAAAAAAAAAAAACAAAAACGAAATACGCAAGAGTTCTCTGAAACAATGTGAAGACAGAGGATTAAATCGAGCATTATGGTGAATAATTTATTCCCTTAGAAATATGTTTTTATGTGTGCAACAGCTGTAAGTACTCAAAATTCAAATGTTGTACTTTAAAGTTGGGGCTCTCAGGTGGCAGATAAAACCACCAACTTATTCATGATTTATTCTAATCCCTTTACATAAGACTACAAATGGGAACATGAACAAGGAATAAGAAAGCTGACTCAGACTCTACCACTATAGATTAATTCAGCTGACTGGTAATTTTACAAAAGATGTAAATGGGTTCAGAAAAGTTGGATAATGTGTTCTTAATCCACATTTAGTTGATACCAAAAAATATAGCAGAAAAACAGAATATACCATCTTTGTCATTAAGTTATATCTGTCTTGTTAGGTTCATCTAAGAATTTGGGCATCGGGTGGTATGATACCAAGTAATTTATAGGTAAATTTTTATTCTATTTTGTTGTTGTCTTTGTTTGGATTAATATTAATTATGATGTCATTTTTATTTAAATCAGAGGATTACTGTTTCCAGGCATCTATTCTTCTGCCTAGGCTCAGGTCATTTGTATAAACAGCCTACAAAATGAAGTCCCCAGGGTCTGTTCCTGTTCGGCTACCCTGATTTCTGCCCTGCAATTAACCACAGGAAGGTGAATATACAGCACTGAGAATGAAGCCAACCAAGGGCTCACCATCAGGTGATTTTAGACATTGAACTTTGGCACAGCAATTAAATTCAATCACCTGGATCCATACAGCAGAAACTAACACAACATTGTAAAGCAATTATACTCCAATAAAGATGTTTAAAAAAAAATGATGCATTGCTTAAAGCAATGTCCTTGCATTTTATAGTGTTTAGCTTGCTGAAATCTGTAACTTGGGGAGATAGACTTTAAAACTTACATGACAGTAAATCTTCATAAAGATCTTGATAACCAGTAAATCAAAATCTTTATTTACCAAGGAAAAAAAAAAAAACAAAAACGAAATACGCAAGAGTTCTCTGAAACAATGTGAAGACAGAGGATTAAATCGAGCATTATGGTGAATAATTTATTCCCTTAGAAATATGTTTTTATGTGTGCAACAGCTGTAAGTACTCAAAATTCAAATGTTGTACTTTAAAGTTGGGGCTCTCAGGTGGCAGATAAAACCACCAACTTATTCATGATTTATTCTAATCCCTTTACATAAGACTACAAATGGGAACATGAACAAGGAATAAGAAAGCTGACTCAGACTCTACCACTATAGATTAATTCAGCTGACTGGTAATTTTACAAAAGATGTAAATGGGTTCAGAAAAGTTGGATAATGTGTTCTTAATCCACATTTAGTTGATACCAAAAAATATAGCAGAAAAACAGAATATACCATCTTTGTCATTAAGTTATATCTGTCTTGTTAGGTTCATCTAAGAATTTGGGCATCGGGTGGTATGATACCAAGTAATTTATAGGTAAATTTTTATTCTATTTTGTTGTTGTCTTTGTTTGGATTAATATTAATTATGATGTCATTTTTATTTAAATCAGAGGATTACTGTTTCCAGGCATCTATTCTTCTGCCTAGGCTCAGGTCATTTGTATAAACAGCCTACAAAATGAAGTCCCCAGGGTCTGTTCCTGTTCGGCTACCCTGATTTCTGCCCTGCAATTAACCACAGGAAGGTGAATATACAGCACTGAGAATGAAGCCAACCAAGGGCTCACCATCAGGTGATTTTAGACATTGAACTTTGGCACAGCAATTAAATTCAATCACCTGGATCCAGATTACCAGTCACCTATTCAGATTCATGGCTCTGGTTACACAGTGCAAACTCACAATTATAAGGCCACAATCGAGGTTGCTGTAGCCAATTTAGTCAACAACTCACAGATAGTCACAGTGAAGAGTCATCCAGTAGTCAACTCTTGCCCAAGGCCTTAGAGGTCATTAATGGCTGACCCAGACAAGAACCAAGCTTTCCGTACCTAAGTACAGGACTCTCTCCACCCAATCTTTAATGATGAGAAGAGTGTAGCTCTGAAAGAGAATTTTTGCACATATTTTTAAATATTTATATGAAAATATATATGATTACTTATTTTTAAATATTTGCATATATTTTTCTGAGTTCTAGGGCATATTTAAACAACCGTGCATAATGAACCCTGGTTGAAATTTCAAGGATCTTGGTTCACTTTGAAACTGTAAGTTTCAAGTAACTGTAAGTTACAAATCTTAAAAGTACTGAGCTAGACTAACATTCTTTTGTTTATTTAAGAAAAGGGAGGACAAATAGCCCCAAACCTCAAGTTGTTAATGCTGAGGAACTGGGTGATATAAATCAAGGACACAAAATATATCAAATGCCCACAACTTCAGCCAGTAGCAAATTTTATATGCTGAAAAGCTTAAACGTATAAGGCAACAAAGACAGAGGATAAATAAGAAAAAAAGTTGAGGTGATAAATTTTTCCTATAAAACTCCTCTAAATTACCCTTTTTTATGACACATCTTGGCTTATTTAGATAAACCAGGATGACTAAGTTATTCTTTCAAAAAGCTGTTTATGTATCCAAATGCTATTTTCTACCCTCAAGAAAGCAGTTTGCAGCTCTTAGCACTCAGGGAATTAGTGACTGAACAATCCCCTTCAGAGTGCTGCTCACTGAACTTGTTAAGGGATCAAACCTTGTGGTACAAAGCAGCTGAATTACTAATGTTATCCATCTTACACTAGAAGTAAAAAAGAACTCCCTCTTTAATGTCATTTTTTAGTGTTTATTCTATGTCACAAAATATTAGACCTTAAAGGCCCCATCTGATTGCCAATAGCAGAGATCTCCTGCCAAGTGTATTATGCTGTCAAATAATCAAACAACACACTTTTATTATTCTAAATCACTGGAATTCAGAGTAGTTTCCTATAGCCACTACTGTTACTTACCCTGACTTAACGCACAGAGGAACATTTCTTTTTTTCAAATTGGTAGTTTTTTCCATGGGGTAGACTTTATATATAATTTTTTTTACCAATACTCTATTCTCCTTCTGTACACCTAGAAGATGTGATTATTGGCTTCCTTGAAATTGAGGAAATCTGACCAATAAATTGCGAGTAAAAGTTATGCGTGGCTGAGGCTGTGGAAACGTCATGCTCAATAACCCAGGCTCTGCTCTCCCATGCTGAGTGATGAGAGGGCTTGTGCTCTAGATGGTGCAACCGCAACATAGCACAACCCCCACTGGCTTGGGTTCCTGAGTAACTGAGCGAGTGAGCCCCAAACCAGCAATGCATATATAATTGGAACAGGAAATAAGTTTTTACTGGGGTAAGCCACTGAGATTTTGAGTAAGCCACTGAGATTTTGAGTTTGTTTGTTAGTTCAGTACAACCTACCCTATTCTGACTAATGTATGACATACAGGCTAGAATAGGTATATGATGGATATATATATATGTGTGTATATATACACATATACATGTATATATAGATATATATGTATATGTATGTATGTGTATATATATACACACATGCATGGCTATATGTATATGCATATATACATATGCATGTATAAATTTCCATATATATGTATATACACATATAAGAGATGTATTAGAATATGTGTGTATATATGTACATATACACACATACATACATATGATTACTAAATTGTAGCTTGAGAAATTTTCATGATACAGTGGAGCTTTATTTTAGAGAAAGCGTTCTTAATTATGCCTTTAAAAGACAGTGATTTTTAGCAATTAAGTCATTTTTTTATAACACCATGCCGAAAAGCAAACCATATACTCGATAACCTTTGCTGGAGGTTCTGAAAGGTGCTAATCACAACGCTTGTCCTCTCTGCATTCTAAACAGTATGAAAAATAAACACAGGAAATAGGCAGAATTATGGATCTCAAAATATTAGCTTTTTCACTCTACAAAATGTTCTTTTTTGGGTGGATCATTTTGGATCTTCTACTCCATACCACCTAACATGAAGTGACTCATCCATCTACTTGCAGGGAGAGCAGCTGAAGGACCATGGGCTTCCCCTTGCAGAGGTGAAAAGCCCTGCTCCAGAGAGCTTAATGTATGGAACAGTAGCTTCATGAAGCTAAGCGCAATATGATATACTGAATTGGATCCTGGAACAGGAAAATGTCATTAGTGGGAAAACTGCTGAAATCTGAAAGAAGTCTGGAATTTAGTTGATTGTAATGTATAAATATTAATTTCTTAGTTTTGATAAATATACCATTGTTATATAAAGTAAGAGATACTGGAATAAAAGGTATATGAAGATTCTCTATCCCACCCTTGCAGCTCTTCTGTAAATCTAAAATTATTTCAAAATTTGGAAATTTAAAGGAAAAATATATATTTCTTCTACAAGCTAGGGGACACAGTAGAAAAGAAATGGTTAATAGTTTCGAAACCAAAAAGCACTGGATTGAAATACCAATCATGCCACTTTCTACCCAGATTCTCTAAAGTAAAATATCTAAGTCTCAGTTTGCTTATCTGTATAACTATGGTAATAGAGCTTACATACAACATGGTTGAGATTTAAATGACATAAAATATACAAAATAGTTCCTGGGATGCAGTAGGGCATCTCTACAAACAGATTCTACATTCTCTAAAAAAGTGAGTTTGGTAAAAAGTAGGATAGCTTGAAACTATGACAATGAGGATGGAGAATGGAACAGGTATCATTGTGAGATGTAAAGGCATACATCTGGGAGGGGTCTTTGCTGAAAGGTATGCACTTTCTTCACATTTGTATACATACTGAATTGTGGTCACAGCTACAGTCCCAGAGTGCCTTTCACTCAGGGTATTTCTACCCTTCTCTTACTGCTCATGGCACCATAGAAACACCTAAAAGATGCACTCTCCTGTCAGTGTCAAGACTTATTGGAAGACACAATTCAGCTGATTGTAAATGGTAGCTTCTTTTTCTGTTTGTGTTTACTTTCTGTTGCACAACCACAGGCAACTCACACAAAATGAGTTTGCTGGTAGTTGCTTTAGGACTTTCAGCATCCCCATTTAAGACAGAACACAATCAAGAATAAGACTGCTAAAAAAAATTGTGGTCTTCTAGCAGGTTGAATAGAAGGCCTTTAATCTACCCAAATCAATGCACATCAGTGGCTTCTGAGCTCAAATTCCAAGTAACTGGCAAATGTATACATGACAACTCAGTGACCAGAACCAATTCTAGGAACACTGATTACAATGGTGATAGCTTGTAATAAATACAAGAGCTCTTAGGAAAAGGTTTCAAAACCTTATAAAACCAACTAATGATGTAATGATATTTTGTTTTGTTTAATTACCAGTCATAATGCAATGTAATTAAACTCAGTGGCAGGAGTATAAGAGTACCAAGATATAGACAATTAAGTTAATCACAACACATGTAAGATATATTTAGGCACCACATAAGTCTTCTGACAGGAAGGATCTAAGCATTTTTCGATCTAAGCATTTTTCTTACGTTTATACAGAATAAAAAATACAAAGTTTCCATATTCTACGCAATAGGATAAACTGCCAATGACAGTGTTTCTAAAAATTGTATACTAACATTAACTGACCTTTACAGAAATGGGTTTAAGAGTCCAAGCATTATTTCCTCTAGTTCAGATGCTTAGAGAAGACCTGGATGAGAAAAAAGAAAGAATATTGAAGAGTAAACATAATTATTTCTTTTAAAAATTGATTTGCATCTCATTATGTATTCAGGATAATAATCATTTGTTGGGTATATAATGCAACTATCTACTCCCAAGTCTGCAGCATTTCTTTTTTTTTTTTTTTGGTGGTATGCGGGCCTCCCCCTGCCGTGGCCTCTCCCATCGCGGAGCACAGGCTCCGGACGCGCAGGCCCAGCGGCCATGGCTCGCGGGCCCAGCCGCTCCGCGGCATGCGGGACCCTCCCAGACCGGGGCGCGAACCCGGCTCCCCTGCATCGGCAGGCGGACGCGCAACCACTGCGCCACCAGGGAAGCCCCTGCAGCATTTCTTTTACCTTTGTTTATAATAATTTTTGACATGAAAATTATATAATGCAACTATCTACTCCCAAGTCTGCAGCATTTCTTTTACCTTTGTTTATAATAATTTTTGACATGAAAATTTTAAAATTTTAATTTCAACACATTTATCGATCTTTTCATATAGCTTATGTTTTGTGCCATATTCAAGAATACCTTACCTACCATGTTGCAACCATATATTCTTCTAATAAAGATTTATTTTTTCATATTTAAATCCTTAGTCTCTCAAGTTCATTTTTATGTTTTGGGTGAAGTTGGGACCTAATTTTACTTTTCCAAGGAAATTCACTGACCCAACACCATTTTTTGAATAGATTATCCTTTTCTTACTGTTTTGAAACACCATGTTTATCATTTATATATCCTTTATATATTTATATATATATTTATATAGCATTTATACTTAATTTATATAATTAGAAGCTGTATTGTATTGTTACAAATTTATATTTCTATGTCATTTATATATCTATCATTTATATATCAACTATGTCATTGATATCAAGTCCTTATACATTCACATATGTACTTTACAATTCTCTTTTCCATTACATAAGTCTATTCTTTCATTAATACATAACTGTTTTAATTCCTATAACTGTATAATAAATCTTGGTATAGGGTAGCCCAACCATTCTTCAAATGTGTCTTGGCTTTTCATATTCTTTTGGTCTTCTGTATTAGTTTAGAATTAGACAGATTTCCTTGAATTTCCTGAAGTTTTCCAATCTTTCCTGAGGGGCTATTTTAGATGTTAGGATCTTCCTTCAACACTCTGGTAGTTTACAACTGTGCTTTAGCCTTGATTTCCAACTTATGTAGAACCTCAAGATCAGCCAGAGGGAGAATTAGAAACTTCTCAGGTCTTTCCTGGGGATGCACAAAACATTGCATGTGTGTTTGGCCTTCTAGATCCCCAGAAATATGTCAGAGCTTTTTAAAGCCCCCTATGGACTTCTCATTCCCCATATTTTCCTTTTAAATATTTAGCCAACTTTTTGCTTGCCCCTACTAGAACCAATGCCTATGGCAGCTGGGACAGGCACTGCTGATTGTCCTGAGGACAGGGATCTCCTTACTGAGAGAGACTTGAGTCAGGTCAAACAATGATAAGTTTTCTTGGGAAAGCTCATCTAATGCAGGTCATCTGATGAAAATCTTCTGGAGATGGAACTTTTGGGGGAGTTCCAAACTCTTTCCATTCCCTCCAGTAGCTGCTAGGTGGCTGTTTTTAACGGCAACCATGTTTCTGAGACTGCTGGTCTTCAAAGCTACTGAGAAGCTGAGGAGACAGGAATGGAAAGAGGCAAGTTAAAACACCGCAGAGCTTGCTGTTCTTACCAAAAGTCAGCTGTTTTTCTTGCACAAATTCTCCCCACATTGTTACAAGATTTTGGTTTATTAACAGAGTGTTTAAAAGTCGATTTTGACAATTTTGGCCAATATTCTTGTTGTTTTCTGGAAGAATGGAGTTTCAGAGGTCTTAACTCTGTGTTATGGATGTTTGTGTTTCCCCCATCCACATGTTGAAGCCCTAGTCCCTGATGTAATAGTATTAAAATGTAAGGACTCTGGGAGGTAATTAGGTTTAGATGAGGTCATGAGGGCAGAACCCCCATTTTGGGATTAGTGCCCTCATAAGAAAAGACATAAGAGCTTGCTTCCTCTTTCTCTCTCCACTGTATGAGGATATAGCAAGAAGGTGGCCACCTACAAGAGAGTCCCCACCAGAACCTGACCATGTTGGCATCTTGATCTTGGACTTCAAAGCCTCCAGAAGTGTGATAAATAGACGTCTGTTATTTAAGCCACCCAGTCTATGGTATTTTGCTATAATAGCCCAATCTAATTAAGACATTATCATTCTGGAAGTTCTCTATTTTTCCATATATTTAACAGTCATAAGTGTTTCATTTTGGGGGAAATTTCTTCTCATGCTCTTTGCCCAATCTGTTATAATATTAGATTTTCTTATTGGACTGGAACTGATTTTTTATATTAAGTATATGTAAACTGTGCCATATTTTTTTGCTGAAATTCTCTCAGTTTACCATTTGCTTATAAATATTATAATTTTGGTACACACAGATTTTTTTATGAAGTCCAATATATCAATACCTACCATTATATTTTTCGTCATATTAGGAAGAGTTAGAATTCATTACATTTTTCTGGTTATTTAATGATTTCATTTTTTATATCAAACTTTTGCATTCATCTAGAATTAATTTTGGCATATGTTATAGTGGGAAAATCAACTTGATTTTTGTCCCAAAACATCAATTTTCCCAACAGAATTTATCTATTAATCTATTTCACCCCTTATTGGTTTGTGATACTCCACTTATAATACATTAAATCTCTAAATATAATTCTTATATATAATAAAAACATTTTCTCACTTATGTCTTCTGAACTCTGGTCATATTCCTACTCTTGATCCAACATTACATTATCTTGATATTTTGTTGCTTGTTACTATATTTTAATATTTGGTTATTAACTTTAAATTAATATGCAATGTAAAGAGCTAACACTAGATGAAAAATAGTCTTTGGAGTACAGCCTTTCTCTCTTTGCTCCTGCAGTTCTTAAATCCTTATTCAACTTTCAACAGAGATATTGCCTTCTATAAGGAGACTTTCCTAAGTCCTTATTTTCCTCCTTCTGGGATGCGTTAGGTGTCTTCCTCTATGCTGCTTCTCCTTATTCTCATAATGTCCCATGCACATCTTTGTTATGGCATATTTGGGGTACACTGCACTGTGAGGGTTGAGTTTTCCACTATTTATACCACCGGACTGTGGTAAACTCTTTGAAGACAGAGACTGTGTTCTGTATCCATGATGCCAAATGGTTTCCGGCCATATTAAAAGATCAACAAATTATCCTTGAAAAAAATGAATAAATGACATCAACTGAACTTTCTCCTGATGTGGACAATAGGGAGACAGAAATCTGGCAAACAATTAAAGCATCATTATCATTCTAGGACTTATTACAAATAAATACACTATAGTAATTTAAAATACAAAAACACCTAGATATGATTCAATAATGTCTTGATTTTGAATATTCTTATTCTGCTTTAATACAAAATTTGACTATCATCACTGGATATTCAAAAGCTGTGGTTTGTAGGCAGTTCTCAGTCATTAGCAGTTAAAATGCCCCTTGCAGTTTTTCCTACTGCCAACTCTATTTGCTTTTTAAATCAAATCAATTTAAATCAAGCACCTACAGAATATCTGCTAATCTCAGGAGGGTCTGAAAGTCTCAACCCTTGTTATTTGCACTTGAAAAAATTGCTTTGCTGCATGCAACTGGACTCAGCTGTCACAAGAGAGGTATGACCATTGGATACACATTAACAACCTTGACAGACCTTCTAGGACAGGGTTCCCTGACACCCGGGCCATGGACCGCTACTGGTCCATGGCCTGTTAGGAACCAGGCCCCACAGCAGGAGGTGAGCGGTGGGCAAGCGAGCAAAGCTTCATCTGTATTTACAGCTGCTCCCCATCACTCACATTACCACCTGACCTCCGCCTCCTGTCAGATCAGTGGAAGCATTAGATTCTCATAGGAGAGCAAACCCTACTGTGAACTGTGCAAGTGAGGGATCTAGGCTGCATGCTCCTTATGAGAATTTAATGCCTGATGATCTGAGGTGGAGCTGAGGCAGTGATGCTAGTTCTGGGGAGCAGCTGCAAATACAGATTATCATTAGCAGAGAGGTTTGACTTCACAGAGACCATAATAAATCAATTGCTTGCAGACTCATGTCAAAACCCTATCAGTGAGTGGCAAGTGAAAACAAGCTCAGGGCTGCCACTGATTCTGCATTATGGTGAGTTGTATAATTATTTCATGATATATTACAATGTAATAATAATAGAAATAAAGTGCACAATAAATGTAATGCGCTTGAATCATCCTGAAACCATCCCCCCCTCCCCTGTTCCGTGGAAAAATTATCTTCCATGAAGCTGGCCCCTGGTGCCAAAAAGGTTGGGGACAGCTGTTCTAGGACAAGGAGTTTCCAATTAGAGATTTCTCAGGAAGCTAAGTTGTACTCCACCAGATAGTTTACAAAAGAAACAGTTGGTTTCCTTGGTAACAGATATAGACTTTTACATTTTGAATCAGACTTGCTTCTCAGCATCAGATGTAACAAGCTTATTAAATAGGCCACACCTTTTGTAAGAATTTTTTAAAATTTAAATATCTAGAGGGAATGTTTACCTTTTTCGAATAAAAATATTGAAAGATTTAAAATAGCCTCTGAGAAACCAAAAATAAAGCCAGCATTCAGCCTATCCAATCTATTGAACTGTGTCAAAATAATTTTGGAATAAGCCAAGGTATAAATAAACATACAAATACATACACTGTAAGAAAGGCAGATAATTGTGGTAGAGCAAAAACAGTTGGATATACTGGCGTGAATAAGAAGTGCTAGCTGACAGCCAGAATGGAGCTAGAGTATCTATAAAAATTTAGCTGTAAACTATGCATACAAAGAAGACAATCATTTAAAGAAGACTCAAATTTGCAAAGCCAATTGAACTGGAACACTTATGAATATTTTACTAATCCGGTCTAAGACAACATATATAATATTGACAAATGCTTATGCAGTCCATGTTAATTTAACGAGCTCACCTTGAAGAACCCTCATTGATTACTTAAGAGTACTCAAGGCTCCCTTTAATTTTTGATCCTCAGCAATGTGGCTTTTGCACCATCTGTTCATGGTTAAACATGACATTGCAATATTTCAAACTTGTCATTCTCCCTCAGGAGCAAATGGAACTCACTGCAAGCATCAGAACTCCCTGCACTCACGAGCCACATGGGAGCTTGGAGCAAAGAGGACAGGGCAACACAGCTGAGAAAACAACTGCTTTGGCTGGAAGATCCGACTATAGGTTATATCACAGCTCAGCAGTGAGGAAAAGAATAAAAAATCTGCTTTTGTACTCAGTGTAGTCAGGTCCTAAGGATTAAAATCTCTATTTATTCTCACTTTCCAAGTAGGATTTCGAAGTTTTGATTTTCATAAAAAGGAAATGTTATAAATGTTTAATTGTGTTAACCAATAAGGAATGATTATATTCTAGCTAATGTTAAATCATAAAGTTCTCCATCTCATTATTAGTGCCAGCATGTGTGAGATAATCACATCTTTACCTTCAGATAACACGATTTTTATTGGGCATGAGTAATCTTGCCTCATCCCCCAACTCCCTAGAGAAAAAGAAATTCCTATTCAAAGGACTGAAATCCCCCTTTATGCAGAAGTCACTCTTTATGAAGTAAGCATTGGTATACCCAGAGGCTTCTTGTTCAAACACAATAGCCCTGAAAACAGAGCATATCAAGGCTTAGAGATCTTTAACACCAGTGTAGATTAGTTTATTAGTGTTTTGCTTTTGTTTGTTTGTTTTTTGCAAATTGTGCAAAGAGAATTCTGGGGCTGTGGAAGGCCTAGGCAATTAAGATTTCACCAAATAACTACCTGTCAACTTAGAATGCTGGGATCAATGCAGAGGGAGTGGGACACACTGGCCAGGAATACTTTGATGGGATGGAAAAGAGAGACACAAGCCCATAGCTTCTCAAACAGCCCTTATCTTTCCTGTAGGTCTCTGCACTTGCTACTCCCTTGAAACCTTCTACTCTTCTGTCCCAACTCCGTCCCCACCTCTCTACCTGGCTATTGCCTATTCAACATTTGGGTCTTAGCATAAATGCTACTTTTCTGCACAAGCCTTTTCTGGCTCCTAAGATTAGGATGCTCTCATGGAATACTGAAATTTTCCATTTTTGCATATATCAAATGCTAATTATTTATCTGTCCAATTATATTTTAATGTCATCTTCCCAAATGGACTAAGGCATCATCATGGCAGGGCCATGATTGTCTTACTTACCGTTCTTTCCCAGCCCCTAACATACTATAAACACTTCAAAAATATATGTGGACTGATTGGCTTTTTGGTGCAATGCATATGCATGCAGTAATCTTGGAAGTGGAGCATTACAGCAGCAAGTTCTCATGGCATAAGGGTAATGGATATCCAGGTGGTAGTGTAAGCCTGGGAAGGATATGGACAGGGATGAAAGGGAAAATAAAAGGAGGAGACAGTCTTCTCAATTTCATAAGGCAAAATACATAGCCTTCTTGAGTTTCATATTTATAATGTGAACAATGACCCTTACCTTGCAAGGCTGCTATGGGAAGGTGAGGATGCAGTGCATACCTGGCATACAGTAGACAGCCAATAAGTAATAACTCAATGTTAATTCTGCTAATATTCCCACTACTGTTTCTTATTTCACATTCTCTCTCTTCCTAGACTATTATAATAACTTTCCAACAGGTCTTCTTGCCGTCAGTGTCCCCCTGTACACAGCAGCAAGAGGCTATGCGGGCATAGGAAATGATGGGCAGGGAGTGAAAGGTGGGGATTAGGGGGCGGTCAATAAAAAGATTGAGCTAACCCAGAATGCCCATGTCAGGGAACCGAATCTGAAGAATTCACATGTACTTATAAAAACAGGGTCAGAGGAAGAGTGACAATCAACAGAAGATTGTTCATATACCCAGTGAGGCAAAGGGACTTCAGAGAGACCCAGAGAAGCTCTTATATAATCTGATAAAGGAAGAGGAGTAAAAGCACAGACCACACCCTTCTGCCCCATGCAGTCAGCCCCTCAAGCTAAAAATCTGTCAGCGCTATGGGGAAAGGAAAATATGAGATCCACGTGGGTCTCAGACTGCAGTTTTATACTGCATGAGACTATGCTTTGCACACAACCGAAAGGTATAGAATCGTCCTTATATGGTCTTAAGAGGTGGGAAAGGGAAGTTTAATTTAGTGCCACTTAAGGCAGAGAATCTGAAAAACACTAAAACCATTTTAGGTTTATGGCCTCTCAAGTTTGGACTGTTCAAGAACCTGGTAAGAGGGTTGATGCAGTCAAAGATGACATTCAGGTCTCTGGCCTGGGAAGTAAGCAGTGATGTTACCCGAGATGGGGATATAGCAGCCCAGGTATGGACATAGAGGTTTGGGAGGGCACTGCCTGAAAACAGGAGTTGAAGCTTTGTCAGAGGATGTGATGACTCAGGGAGAGTAGAATGGAAGGGAGCCAAGAGCAGTCAAAGGCAGAAAAGTAAGTGTAAACACAAGAAAAAAATGAGCAAGGAATTGTGTTTCTGAAGGAGGGGAGAAATACACAAACGGGAGGACTGTGGTTCTTGATTCCAATTTCACTTCCATCACAATTGTGCCCATAGCAGACCAGTTGAGCAAGCTGTGCTTTTCTCATTCCCTCCAGGGAGACACAGGATGTTTTTGTTTTTCAAGGAAGTTCTGCAATGTGTACTATAGGCAGGCAAAGTATAATTAACTTTTTTTTTTTTTTTTGGCTTAGAGTTTCAGAAGTGCCCACTGGTCAGTAAAACAAATGTCCAGGCAAGAAAATACATCATGCATTCCTCCCTTGATGATTCCTTGGATGTTCCGTGGTACTTAGGTACATCAAAAACTAAATACAGTAATATGCTGCCTCTTCATAAACTGCACTGACCCTAGAGTCATAACTTCACAAGCCAGGAAAAATGATAGCTAGTGTAAATAAAATGCAGTTCTCAAGAGTTCTAAAACATTTTTTCTCAATTTGACAACTCCCAAATGTGAGCTGGTAGATGGATTTGGCGCTGTCTTCCAGGCCACATGCCCCTCTATCCAACTCACAGGGAAACTTAAATAAAATATATTCAGGATGTATTTGCTGTGAATGCAGAGTAGTTAGAGCTGACCCACTGGCATGAAGATGAGTGTCCAGGGGTCCCCACAGCAAGTGCCCTGCAACACAGGTCCTGGCTTTTGTGTAGTAGGTATGTGGTGGTAACCGCGCTTGCCAGAATCTGGAAATTGGCTCTGGTGGTCTCCTTTAACTCCTGCCGACCCCAGTTCTCCAGGCTTTCTATGCTTCTGTGAGCTATGAATTCTTTTTCTGCCTAAGTTAACCAGATGTGATTGTTGCATAAGAACCCATACTAGTACAACCGTGGTTTGGCTTTATCTCCCTGGCCGTTGCCCTCAGGGAGCTAGTTCTATATAGTGCTTTAACATAAAATATGAGACTGAAAAGAGACTATATTGATAGGGAGCTCAATAAACACCCATGGTATTTGACCAGAATCCCCGTTCCTCTGCCTCTACTGATGTACAGTCTCATTATGGTTTGCAGATAGACATATGGCCTAAACTACATCAAGCATAATATTTCACCATCACTGCATGTCACAGTGATGGAAAGAAAGGGTGGATGTGTGATCCAAACCTTGTTAATCAGACCTGAATCTGTGATTTTTTTTTTTTTTTTTTAATACCAAGACTGTTGAGAGAGGTGAGAGGAGGGTAAGAAAAAGTGGTGGGAAAGGAGTGAAGATGGAGCAGATGCTGTTAATGCCTCACTCACATGCTTACTGATTTCATCACCATTTTCACACAGCTGCATCACTTTGTTGAAGGACTGTCCTCAGGCTGCCAAATTTGCATGTGAACACATATAGCTGAAAGAGCCTGGGAATTTACATATCCCAAGCAGCACCTGTTAATTGGGACAACGCTGAAGGAGATCAACTCCATCTCCAGAGTCCCACTGAGGGATGGAGCCAAAGTCACCTTCTGTGGGGCTCTGCTTGGTTTCACAACTTTGCACCTTTGCTTAACTCCCTTCTCTTCCCTGTCTCCAGTCTCCACCCCCGATCAGATTTTTCCAGGAACACGTCTTAATAAATCACTTTCAGGGTCTGCTTCTGGAGAATCTAATCTAAGACATCTGAAAAGCCAACAGCTCTCTCTTGTTCCTCGTGGATAACAGTGTTTGAGATATAAAGTAAACAAGTGGGTGGATGGATCAAATCTCTGCTTCCAACCACTCCAGCCCCTCCAACAGATGAACTGATACATTCCCATTCCTGCCAAAGTTAGGCTGAGTTTGATTTCTGTTACTTGCAACTAAGAGACATAATTCACCAGGGTGACGTACAGCAACTTCTTTCCTTGCTCCATGTAACAACAGACCTTGCAGATAAGTGAGAGATGTCCATGATATCCGGCTGATATAAGTCAGCCGGATTTTCGAAACAAAGTTATCAGAAGACCACTGTCATGTTCATTGTTCCTTGGATGCCATGTACCCAATTTATGATTTACATTTTCCACTGGAGTTTACCAGATTGTTTCCAGACTTTTCTACAGTACAAACACCTGAAAAATTTCAATCTACCTTGACATATTCCATAATACGTACCATATATATGTTAAGAAAGAAAAAGAGAGGAGAGAACAAAATCTTTCTAACATGCAAATCTACTCCTGTCAGGCCAAGTTTAAAGGCTTTCAATACCTCTTCCTTGTTACCAAGATAAGGTTCATACTCCTTAAAATGCTCTCAATAGCTTAATTATGTGATGTCAGGTGCAACCATCGATCACATTCTTCCCACTCCACCTCCATAATCCAGTCACAGTGGACGCTTTCAGTCCCTTGAGAGACATGCTCTTTCTTGGCCTTGGACCTTTGTCCCCCCTCTTCCTCCACATGATCATAGTCCAGCTTCTCACTTCACTTGGATTACTCCTTTGTAGGTCTCAGGACTCGGCCAAGACATTACTTCTTCCAGAAAGTTCCACCTCCCACCTCTCCTAGGTGCTCCCATTGTTCCCTTTACTTCCCTAAAATTTCACATATCACCCTCTAGTGTGATTAAGCGTGTTTATTTGGAATAAGAATATATGACCCTTGAGGTAAAATTATGTCTGTTTGTTCAATGCCATATTGCTGGAGTCTAACAGTACCTGGATCATAACAGATTTATAATATTTTTTAATGAACGAATGAATAAAAAAGGAAAAAGAGAGAGATGTTGAGAGAGGAGAAATTATGTTTTTTTGAGCACCAGTATAGCTGGAACACTAAGTTCCAATCAGGAAACATGTGCTTAGGAGAAATGCCTTGATGAGTAAAAGATGTTTTCACCCCAGCATATGTCTCCCTCGGTGTCAACTCTTTATGACAGCTAACATACCCATAAAATATGTGCTCAGCAACAACTCCTGTGATTTAACAACAGGATCCAGAGTGACTTAGCTGTGATACCTGGCTTCTCTCCCACAAAAAGGTACCTAAGTTCCCTTGGAAAAAAGACAGCTGAGATGAGTATACCCACTGCCGAGAGACTTGGGTCAATCACTTAACCTCTTTATCATTATATTAAATTATGGATTAATGTTCAGGGGCAGATAGCTGTAAATAATGCTCTTTAAAACAATTTCACTTCCAACCTTGTCTCATTTAATAACCAGATAGATTAAGGAATAAGGAGACGCTGACTTACAGAGCAAAGTGCAAGACTGAAAGTCGGAAGTTCATGTACAGTGAAAGAAGAAATAGCACTAATCCATGTATGCTGTCTTACCAAAGTGCTGTGAGAAACTTATTGTCAGTTTATTATCAAGTTTCACCCTGACCAGGATCATTATGCTGGAAGTTATATCCTCAAAATATCTTCAGAAAGAGAAGATATGAGCATGGTACTGCCCCTCCTCTATGCAGCTTCCTTGATTGGCCTCACTAACTCATCAAGATGTTCTTTTCCATGAGACAGAGTCACTCAGAATGCTCCTCATTGCATTCCTCCAGCAGTCTCTATTGTCCAGTTAAACTTGTCACCACAGAAGATAAAACTGTTGTGTCACTCTGACTTTTCTGCTCAACTAGTGATAAACAATTCATTACCTTTTGGGATCTCAAACACTTATCTCCCTACCATTACTGATCTCCATCTGTCAGTACTCACAAAACTACTCACCATATGCCAAGCTCTTAGAGCAGACAGGGCATCTACAGAACCAATGGAAATAGCTACTCACCCATGCTGATTTTAAGCAGCATTTACTTCTTGGGGATTACTCTTTGTCCTCTTTGCTATAACATTATGGATGGTCTCAATGCTCACAGGTGGGGATAGTGCCTGAAGTGTTGTCTCATGGTCAGCTCAATCCAATCCATCTCTACAGAGAGGAGAGTTGGTCATCACCCAGGCAAAAGTATCAATAAGGCTTCTTTGTTTACACAAAAGAATGCAAATCACACCACATATTTCATTCATTTTTAAATATCTTGATCCAAGCTCAGTTGACAAAGAATATTTGAAAATATGGCCTTTGCTCTTAAACTCTTTGCTTTTCATCTCATCATCAATCTTATCAGAAAAAAGAAAAAATTCCCTTTTGTCTCCCAAATTCCTTGGTCCTTCATATTTCCTCTTTTATCTCAAAATTCAGCCCAGGGTTTTCTAAAATTCAATCATCTGTATCCTACCTTCACAACTTTTGCCAACTGTACTCTTTTTTTTTTTTTGCGGTACGCGGGCCTCTCACTGTTGTGGCCTCTCCCGTTGCAGAGCACAGGCTCTGGACGCGCAGGCTCAGCGGCCATGGTTCACGGGCCTAGCCACTCCGCGGCATGTGGGATCTTCCCAGACCAGGGCACGAACCCGTGTCCCCTGCATCGGCAGGCGGATTCTCAATCACTGCGCCACCAGGGAAGCCCCAACTGTACTCTTAAAGATGACGATGGATATGTACGTAGGTAGGTAGGTAGGTAGATAGATAGATAGATAGATAGATAGATAGATAGATAGATAGATAGGAAACATACAGGTACATAGATTTGGAAAGATAGATATATCAGTAGATAGGTAGATATAGATACTGATAAATACACATATAGGTAGATAATCTGTTTTGAACTAACCCACTTTTTATAACCTTTTACTTGTCCTAAGCAATAATAGCCATGGGCAACTTACATATTCTTCTGATATATATTAAAAAACCATCAAACTATTATGTATAAAATAAATAAGATACAAAGGTATATTTTACAGCACAGGGAATATAGGCAATATTTTATAACATTAAGTGGAGTATAAAAATACTGAATCACTATGTTGTACACCTGAAACTAATATAATATTGTAAATCAACTATAGTTTGAAAAAAATAATGAAAATAATTTACATTTCTTGATATTAATATATTTATTTTGTTGACTTCTCCATGTTTGAATATTTATCAGGGATTCCTCTCTTTTGATAGTATATTGACATTCATTTATCATAGATGCATAAGCTTGATGACATATGGCATAATTTATTTATCTGTTCCTCTTTTACAAACATTCAGGTTATTACTGGATTATTGTCATTAAGATGAAACTTTAATAAGCAACTAGTTCCATTAAAAAAAACATTAAAATTGAAAATGATCCAGCACATTTAAAATTATCTTAACTGTGAGTATAACACTTTGAGAAACAGTGACTTATGCCATTGGTTCTTTTTTTTTTTTTTTTTTTTTTGCGGTACGCGGGCCTCTCACTGCTGTGGCCTCTCCCGCTGCGAAGCACAGGCTCTGGATGCGCAGGCTCAGGGGCCATGGCTCACGGGCCCAGCCGTTCTGCAGCATGTGGGATCTTCCTGGACCGGGGCACGAACCCACATCCCCTGCGTCGGCTGGCAGACTCTCAACCACTGCGCCACCAGGGAAGCCCATACCATTGGTTCTTAATACTGGAATATCAGGTCACCTGAGAAGACTTATTTTATTTTAAGAAGACAATTTTAAATTCTAATGTCTAGATCTCACCCCAGATCTACTAAATCCGAATGAGAATATCTGAGAACAATGACATGTCTAAAAGAGAAAAAATAATCATGCAGAAGCTTCTCATTTTAATCTATGAGCTGTATGAAAACCTCAAGATAGACATTTCCAATAAAAAATGTCTAACTTTGCACTTCCTCCTTTCCATCAGGAATTTATGAACTAGCATTCAATTTCTACACCAGTCAATGGTTCTAACAAAACTTCTAATTTTAAAAAGATCAGTTGTGGGTTATTTTGCTACAAAATTTAATTTTTCAAAGTTCATTTAAACTGAATGAAAGAAAATCTTTATAGAGAAATATACAGCTCTTAATGTTCCTCCACATATATGCATTGGACATGGCTATAAGTCCTCTAAGAATAAGAACTTTATCTTTCTCACATCTCTGCATCTATTTATCTGAAGTTTCAAGCAGTGTCTGGCACACAACAAACCCTCAAAAAATGGCCATCACATAAATAAATGAATAAGTAAATACACATAGCTCTAATAATAGAAAGGATACAAATTACGTCAAAAACATTTAACATTTCTTCCTCTCTCCCTTGAACCTCATCATCTCTACTGTGTTTATTGTGAGGCTTTCTGATATAATTTGAAAGATAAAGACTAGAGTTTTCTAATATTTTATCCTCTACTAAAAAGTAAAGCTATAGTGAGAGATTAAATGCCTCCTTAATAATCTGTTTTAACTGTGTATGTTTTAATGTTTGCCGTCTGAGGAGCTACCATCAATTTCAGAAGAGGTAATTGCTTCTAACCATTATAGCTGAACTGGCAACATTTCACTCATATCCAAGCCACTGCCCGGTGCCCAGTACATAGTAAGTGCTCAATAAATCTGTCACACATATTTGAACAAACATGACGTGGGATATAATCAAAACACTTTTCACTGGGGAATTATTTCCCCTTCCACTGGATGAAAGCTCTGGAAGGCTCCATCCACATCTTCTGCAGTCTTTCAGTCTTCCCGGTTGCATTTAACCTCCAAAGGACTCATTTTTTTCATCTGTAAAATAAAGGGCTGCTACTACATACTAATGTCTCCATTTTTCTTCTAACATCTTCTCTCTCTTTTTTTGTGTGTGTGTAAAAATTCATTAAGTAAGTACATTCATAGCTATTAAGTACACTCAAATTGTTTCTCTATTTCTAACATCCTAATAGTATGATTTAAAATTTTCTGTATTGGATCTGGATATGTCTTAACTCTGTTTTCTAATTCATAATTTCAAGAAATAGGATGACACTTTGCATTTTCATAGAGATCCTGCTATGAGTATAAATATTAATCTCACCCACCTTTTTCAGCAAGGACAGGGTCTGTGCACACAGTAGATTTTGACAGAGTTGAAATTATTGACCTACAGAGAACGACATACAATCTGCCTGATGATTTTAATGTTCTCTTGTCAGGCACTTGCCTCTTTCCTTTGATTTGAGAAGGTTTTAGCTTGCATTTCATTGACATGTGCATTCAACATGATTTCTTCTTCTCCATCAAGCTTTTGCACCAAATCTGCAAATAAGGGTAGTACTTTTTATACAGCTGACAGAGAGATATATATTGGAATCTTCCCTCATGATCATCAAAAATTTCTCACTTAAAGAGCTGGTGCTCACATTTTCTGAGCTTCATAAGCAAGTGACTACAAAATACTGGCAACTCATATTATGGTGGTGTCTCTGAGGCATCACAGGCTGCTGCAACTGCATTGTCCCTGATTGATGTTCTTTTCTTCAGAATTAAACCAGAGACAATTCCTGCCATATGTTTCAGACAAAAGACAAAACAATGTTAGAGTCTTTTCCCCTCCACTTCGTATCTGAAGTGCAAACTTTAGATTTTCTTATCTTGAAGAGAAACGTCAGACAGAAGTCTTTTTGGTTTCATATTGCTGCCAGTTATGTAAAATGCAAACTAAAAATTCCATTCTACTTCCTAGAACCAAATGAAAGGAAAACACAGCTTTGGTGAGTAATGGCAAAAAATTGAACCATATCCTGAGGGGACAGGAAGGATAAACATGGCACTGTATTGTTCAGAGCAGCACTATTATGGGATGCAGATGTCACTGGCACCCATTCCTATCAGAGAGTACATATTAGACTAGAAATAGGAATGTGTAGGTGGTGACAAATCATCCTCATGTGAAACCAGCATAAAATCCATTGCCCTTTGTTTCTATTTTGGGGAAAAATAGCCAAGAGGTTAATGAGGAACTATGGACATTAGATCACACTCTTCTTTTTACCCATATTCATTTACTTATTCCTTATTTTGTATCATAGATGGTTGTTAGGCTGATGTATAGCAGCACTGTGTTAGCCTTTGGCAACACAAATGTAAGTGAGGCAAAGTGTGTAGCCAGCAATAAGCTGAAATCAAGTTGGGAAATAGTCATCCATACAGATTAGTATAATATAAAACTCTGGACATCATGATCCCTGGATTAAATTTTGCTTTACTTTAATATTAAACAGAAATTTAATTAGCTAGATAATACCATGTCACACTTGTACAATTTGTTCTTTGCTACATACAGACATACATATGCATCCCTATTAATTACCAAATGATGAGTGTAAATTAAACTTTGAGGAAAGGAGGTAAGGATGGTGTGGAAGCGGGAATGGTGTCATGTCAAACAGAGGAACTTGCATGAGCAAAGGCTCAGAGAAATAGTTCAGTGTACTGAGCAGATTACCAGCTGTTTTGAGTGACTGGAATGTAGAAGAAATTAAGTAAGAGGATCATATAACTTATTATCCAAAATGGGACACTTTTGAAAGTGAAAGAGGATGTCAAAATAATTAAAATTATATAATTTAAAATATTTATATATTGACATAAAATTATTATTATCTTTTAAATATTGGTGGACCTACAACACAAGTCTGAAATAACTATTTTTGAAAATAAAATTCTTTCAAAAATTAAAATAAGATAATCTATGTACATTAAAGCAAAAAAAAACTCCACCATTGATTATCTGAATGTTACAAATATAACAAAAGCATAACAATTATTCTTGATACAAATGTTTGAGTTTAACCAGTTGGCAACATTAAATACTTCTTCCTTTACCCCCTGAGACCCAAAAGTTGAACAATCCCTAGCCATCTTTTTTTTTTTCTAATTAATAAATACTCTGCATTGTGTCTTTGAAAAGGAAGTGATAGTTAAAAGGTAGGTGATAGTAATATTATGCCTAGAAAGACCTGGATGAAGGAGGATGGTTATTATTGATCATCTTTCAGATTTAGCTATGTATTATAAAAAGAACTCTCTTTAATAATATACAGGGGGCTTCCCTGGTGGCGCAGTGGTTGAGAGTCCGCCTGCCAATGCAGGGGACACGGGTTCGTGCCCCGGTCTGGGAAGATCCCACATGCCGCGGAGCGGCTGGGCCTGTGAGCCATGGCTGCTGAGCCTACGCGTCTGGAGCCTGTGCTCCGCAACGGGAGAGGCCACAACAGTGAGAGGCCTGCGTACTGCAAAAAGAAAAAAAAAAAATAATAATAATAATATACAGGCCACTTATCATTACTAGAAAAGCTGGAAGTACAAAGTAGAGCAAACCTATCCCAGCTTATCTGAATGCAACTATTAATAACATTTAAATTAATAAAATGAAAAATCCTGAACAAATACTAAACCAGGAAGGGCTCTCTGACAGCCTTCATAAGCCTGAATTGTTCTAGGCAAAGTGGCTACAAAAGCAGCTGACAATTAAAGGTGTGATAAGATACAAAGCTAGACAAGGAAGCAAAGGCCAGATCCAGATCCTAGAGGGCCTCATACACCACACAAGGAAACTTGGAATTAACCAAGGGGAAGCCATTGAAGACCTGCAGGGAGATATATACAATGGAATATTACTCAGCCATTAAAAGAAATGAAATTGGGTTATTTGTAGTGAGGTGGATGGAACTAGAGTCTGTCATACAGAGTGAAGTATGTCAGAAAGAGAAAAACAAATACCATATGCTAACACATATATATGGAATCTAAAAAAAAAAAAAAAAAAGCTTCTGAAGAACCTAGGGGCAGGACAGGAATAAAGATGCAGACATAGAGAATGGACTTGAGGACACGGTGGGGGGAAGGGTAAGCTGGGTTAAAGTGAGAGAGTAGCATTGACATATATACACTACCAAATGTAAAACAGATAGCTAGTAAGAAGCAGCCACATAGCACAGGGAGATCAGCTCAGTGCTCTGTGACCACCTAGATGGGTGGGATAGGGAGAGTGGGCGGGAGACACAAGAGGGAGGAGATATGGGGATATATGTATATGTATAGCTGATTCACTTTGTTATACAGCAGAAGGTAACACACCATTGTAAAGCAATTATACTCCAATAAACATGTTAAAAATTTTTTTTTAAATAAATGAATAAAAATAAAAACAGATGCATGCTCTACCATGAAAAAAAAAAAAAAACTTTGAGCCAAAGAGAAATTATGTTATTATAGAAGGTGGAAGAGTAAAATAAAAAGGGCATATGCTTTATGCCAATTATACTGTACCCTTGTGGTCCTCTTGTGTAAATGTTACAGGCCACAGGAAGAATGCCTACGTCCTTTTTATGTTTTATGGCCTTTCGTGATCTGCTTACCTCACTATAGACCCTTCTACAGACCCTTCTGACCCAAACTCAGTCTCCAATCATACTTACCTCTTTTCATTTCCTCAAACCCATCATGTTCTCCCTTCCTGAGCTCTGCACACACTCTCCCCTCAACCTCACAACCACCCATCTCATTTATTGTGTATTATCTATTGCTGTATAACAAATTAAGTAAACTTAGCAGCTTTACACAAGTCATACATATTATCTCACAGTTTCTGTGGGTCAGGAATCTAGAAACAGCTCAGCTAGGAGGTTCAGGGTTTCTCATGAGGTTACAGTCAAGCTGTTGGCCAGGACTGCTGTGCGTTGGGATGGAGAATCCACTTCCCAGATGGCGCACTCAGATGGCTACAGGCAGCAAATCTTAGTTCCTTGCTAGCTATTGGCAAAGGCCTCAGCTCCTTGTCATATGGGCCTCTCCACATGACGGTCTGAGGGTCCTAACAGCATGCCAGCTGAATTCTCCCAAAACTAGTGACCCAAGAGAGAACAAGGTAGAAGCCTCGTGTCCTTTATGACCTGATCTTGGAAGTGAAACATCATCACTTTGGCCATATTCTTTTTTTTTTTAATGAGTCACTAAGTCTACACTCAAAGGAGGAAAATTAAGCTTCACCTCTTGAAGGGAATGTCAAAGAATTTGTAGGCACATTTTAAACCACCACAGCCTTGAGAGAGCCAAATTTCAGCCTGGATGATAACTTCCTTGGTTAGTTTTTGTAACTCTCTCAAGACTGGGCTGGTATCTCCTCTAGCTCTCAGGAGGTACCTCTCTTAACAGGTACTATTTTTGGAACCATTCCTTATTCACTGGTCTGTCTTTTGCAGTAGAAAGTAAACAACATGAAGGCAAGGACTATGTCTTGCTCACAGTTTTTCCCCCAAGCCTGGCACAGTGCTTGGCTTTTGGTAGGCATTCAGTCAAAGTTTGTTGAAGAATGAATCATGCCACTTAGAGAGGCACTTTTCCTACCTTCCCACATAATAAGCAGGGGAAGAAAGGGGGAGAAATAAGGTTTATCATGCACCGCCTGCTGTGCATTGCACTTTGTATATATAATCTCATTTAGTGATAGATGTAACCTTTGGTAGAGGCATAATTATGTGGTGGAAAAGAATGAAGAATTGTAATTTTACACTTTCCTGCATCTTATTACTGAGGAGTCTTGGGCAGCTTATTTAGACTCTTGGAACTTCAGTTTCATCTGAAAAAAATTAAAGGATATAATAATAATTGCCATGACAACTAACATGGTTTTAGTGAGGATCAAATAAGACAATGTAAATGAAAAGAAGGTACAAACCATAAAACACCATACAAATATAATACATAAATATTATTATTTCTCAAATTCCTTAGAGTATGGATGATATTGCCAAGCATGAAGAAGATGCTTCCATCTTTGGAAACTTAAGCAAAGGTGAAACTCCTATCTCAGTGATAACCAATAATTATATTTTTTTAGCATTTCTTTCTTATTTTTTTTAAATTTTTAAATTTTATTTATTTTATACAGCAGGTTCTTATTAGTTATCCATTTTAGATGTCCAGTTAAATTTGAATTTATGATAAACAACGAATAGATATTTTAGTATAAGTATGTTCTAAGTAGGTCCTGGCCTCAGTAGGTGGACTCAGAAAAATCATCAAGGGCACCCTGTCAGATATATATTTGGGACATACAAATTTAACCGTGTGTCCTATATTTTTATTTGTTAAATCTGGCAATCCTATTGCAATTGAACTGAATCATACTAACCTCTACAATTACTTGTCATATAATTACTTGATCACCCTTCAAAAAATCATATTCTGAGACCCATTCAGACATTTTCTAGTACTTGTTTATTTGAAAGGGATGATAAAAATTATAGATTGGAAATTTATTAATGCAGTCACTTTTATAATTTGATTTTATCTAATTGCCATTTATATCAATGATAACTTCATAAGGGGAAAGTATAAAAATGGGGCTTAACTATCCAAAGATAATCATGAAATAAATAGGCCACTGTAGGCTTCTGGGAACCAGAGAGAGAGGTTTTACCCTTATGACTGGAACCAGCTGGAATTTTTTTTTTTTTTTATATTAAGGCCCTTGACCATTTAGACACAAAGAAACTTTCCATTTCAAATCCTGAACAGTTTTCACCAATGATGTCACATCAGAGAACTGAATATTTTGGACTTGAAATGAAATCAATATCATGTGATCACAGATTGAAAGGTGAAATTTCACCCATGTTGATTTTAGACATTGCCAGACTCATTCCATCAAGGTTTCAGTGCTTTTTTTCTGCCTTCTGGTGACTGCTAAAAGACAAATTCTGGGAAATTCATTCCAAATCCCAGTGAATAGTCATAATGCAGTTTCTAAGGGCAGTCCCTACAGAGAGTTTTATAGAATCTCCCTCTCACAACGAGGCCTCCTTGTGCATCTAAACCATTCAGTGTGTGAGAGAAGACTAACTAGGATGTAGCAATGAGCCTCAACATGTGACCTTTGTTTGCTGAGGTTCCTCAAACCTCAGGTAGGTAGTCATCTTGATGACTTCTGACCCCTGAACTCTTCACAGGAAGATTCCAAGTCCAGCGTTTCCTGTACAGTTCCTGGTGCATTTTGATCCAAAATGAGTAAGACCCAATCCTTGACTTCAAAATTGCTGTTGGGTCAGTAGAGCTGCTGTCTCAGTCATCCCCACTTCTCCATCCATGGCTGGTGTGCTCTTTGCCCACTGCCTTGTGACCCTTAAACTGGGGAAAAAAACTCTAGCCAGACCTGCATGGCCTAACTCAGGAGAAGGAGGGCATCTTCTTAATTGGACTCCCCCAAGCAAGCCACTCTTTTTCATAAAACAAATAAAAACAGACACACAGATCAATGAAACAGAATAGAGTGTCCAGAAATAAACCCACATATAAATGGACAATTAATTTACAACAAAGGAGCCAAGAACATACAACAGAGAAAGGACAACAACATACAACATTCTCATCAATAAATGGTGTGGGACCTCCTGGAGGTCCTAATCTCAGCACCAGGACCCAGCTCTATCCAACTGCCTGCAAACTCCAGTGCTGGACACCTCCGGCCAAACAACCAGTAAGACAGGAATACAGCCCCACCCAACAAAAAAAAAAATGAGAAAAAAGAAACAACAAAAGAATATGTTACAGACGAAGGAGCAAGGTAAAAACCTATAAGACCAAATAAATGAAGACGAAATAGGCAACCAACCTGAAAAATAAGTCAGAGTAATGAGAGTAAAGATGATCCAAAATCTCAGAAACAGAATGGAGAAAATATAAGAAACATTTAACAAGGATCTAGAAGAACTAAAGAGCAAACAAACAGTGATGAACAACACAATAACTAAATTAAAAATACTCTAGGGGAGACCTTAAAGATGGCGGAAGAGTAAGATGTGGAGATCACCTTTCTCCCCACAAATACATCAGAAATGCATCTACATGTGGAACAACTTGTACAGAACACCTACTGAACGCTGACAGAAGACCTCAGACTTCCCAAAAGGCAAGAAACTCCCCATGTACCTGGGTAGGGCAAAAGAAAATAGAAAAACCAGAGACAAAAGAATAGGGATGGGACCTGCACCTCTGGGAGGGAGCTGGAAAGGAGGAAAAGTTTCCACACACTAGGAAGCCCCTTCACTGGTGGAGACAGGGGTGGCGGGGGGAAACTTCGGAGCCACGGAGAAGAGCACAGCGACAGGGGTGCAGAGGGCAAAGCGGAGAGATTCCTGCACTGAGGATCGGTGCCAACCAGCACTCACCAGCCCGAGAGGCTTGTCTGCTCACCCGCCGGGGCGGGTGGGGGCTGGGAGCTGAGGCTCGGGCTTCGGTGGGATCGCAGGGAGGGGACTGGGGTTGGCTGGGTGAGCACAGCCTGAAGGGGGCTAGTGTGCCACAGCTAGCCGGGAGGGAGTCCGGGAAAAAGTTTGGAACTGCCTAAGAGGCAAGAGACCATTGTTTCTGGGTGAGCAAGGAGAGGGGATTCAGAGCACCGCCTAAATGAGCTCCAGAGGCGGGCGCGAGCCGCAGCTATCAGCGTGGATACCAGAGACGGGTTTGAAACGCTAAAGCTGTTGCTGCAGCCACCAAGAAGCCTGTGTGCAGGCACAGGTCACTATCCACACCTCCCCTCCTGGAAGCCTGTGCAGCCCACCACTGCTAGGGTCCCAATTCCAGGGACAATTTCCCAGGAGAACACATGGAACACCTCATGGTGTTGCAACGTCATACCAGCCTCTGCTGCCGCAGGCTTGCCCCACATTCCATACCCCTCCCTCCCCCTGGCCTGAGCGAGCCACAGCCCCCTAATCAGCTGCTCCTTTAACCCCGTCCTGTCTGAGTGGGAACAGATGTCTTCCGGAGACCTACATGCAGAGGAGGAGCCAATCCAAAGCTGAACCCCAGGAGCTGTGCGAACAAAGAAGAGAAAGGGAAATCTCTCGCAGCAGGCTCAGGAGCAGCATATTAAAGCTCCACAATCAACGTGATGTACCCTGCATCTGTGGAATACCTGAATAGGCAACAAATCATCCCAAATTGAGGCGGTGGACTTTGGGAGCAAAGATATATATATATATTTTTCCTTCTTCTCTTTTTGTGAGTGTGTTTGTGTATGGTTCTGTGTGTGATTTTGACAGTATAGCTTTGCTTTTACCATTTGTCCTAAGGTTCTGTCTGTTTTTTGTTTTTTGTTTTTGTTTTTTTAGTATAGTTTTTAGCGCTTGTTATCATTGGTGGATTTCTTTTTTGGTTTGGCTACTCCCTTCTTTCTTTCTTTTTTTAAATTACTTTTTAATTTTTTTAATTTTAATAACTTTATTTTATTTATTTATTTATTTGTCTTTCTTTCTTTTTTTCTCCCATTTATTCTAGCCGTGTGGATGACAGGGTCCTCATGCTTTGGCCTGGGCCTCTGAGGTGGGAGACATGAGTTCAGGATACTGGCCCACCACAGACCTCCCAGTTCCACGTAATATCAAACGGCAAGAATATCCCATGGATCTCCATCTCAACACCAAGACCCAGCTCCACTCAACGACCAGCAAGCTACAGTGCTGGACACCCTATGCCAAACAACTAGCAAGAGAGGAACACACCTTACCCACTGGGAGAAAGGTTGCCTAAAATCATAATAAGGTCACAGACACCCCAAAACACACCACCAGACATGGACCTGCCCACCAGAAAGACAATATCCAGCCTCATCCACCAGAACACAGGCACTAGTCTCCTCCACCAGGAAGCCAACACAACCCACTGACCAACCTTAGGCACTCGGGGCAGACACCAAACACAATGAGAACTATGAACCTGTAGCCTGCAAAAAGGAGACCCAAAAACAGTATGTCAGTCAAAATGAGAAGACAGAGAAACACACAGTAGATGAAGGAACAAGGTAAAAAACCACCAGACCAAACGAATGAAGAGGAAAGAGGCAGTCTACCTGAAAAAGAATTCAGAGTAATGATAGTAAAGACAATATAAAATCTTGGAAATAGAACGGAGAAAATAGAAGAAACATTTAACAAGGACCTAGAAGAACTAAAGAGCAAACAAACAATCATGAACAACAAAATAAATGAAATTAAAAATTCTCTACAAGGAATCAATAGCAGAATAATTGAGGCAGAAGAATGGACAAGTGAACTGGAAGATAAAATAGTGTAAATAAATACAGCAGAGCAGAATAAAGAAAAAAGAATGAAAAGAATTGAGGACAGTCTCAGAGAACTCTGGGACAACATTAAATGCACCAACATTCGAATTATAGGGGTCCCAGAAGAAGAAGACTAAAAGAAAGGGACGGAGGAAATATTTGAAGAGATTATATTTAAAACTTCGCTAGCATGGGAAAGGAAATAGTCAATCAAGTCACAGAAGCACAGAGAGTCCCATACAGGATAAATCCAAGGAGAAACATGCCAAGACACATATTAATCAAACTATCAAAAATTAAATTCAAAGAAAAAATATTAAAAGCAGCAAGGGAAAAACAACAAATAACATACAAGGGAATCCCCATAAGGTTAACAGCTGATCTTTCAGCAGAAACTCTGCAAGCCAGAAGGGAGTGGCAGGACATATTTAAAGTGATGAAAGGGAAAAACCTACAACCAAGATTACTCAATCCAGCAAGGATCTCATTCAGGTTCGATGGAGAAATTAAAAACTTTACAGACAAACAAAAGCTAAGAGAATTCAGCACCACAAAACCAGCTTTACAACAAAAGCTAAAGGAGCTTCTCTAGGCAGGAAACACAAAAGAGGGAAAAGACCAACAATAACAAAAACAAAACAATTAAGAAAAGGGTAATAGGAACATACATATTGATAACTACCTTAAATGTAAATGGATTAAATGCTCCAACCAAAAGACACAGACTGGCTGAATGGATACAAAACAAGACCCATATATATGCTGTCTACATGAGACCCACTTCAGACCTAGGGACAAATACAGACTGAAAGTGAGGGGATGGAAAAAGATATTCCATGCAAATGGAAATCAAAAGAAAGCTGGAGTAGCAATTCTCATAT
>NC_041217.1:123451247-123457204 GCF_002837175.3 Physeter macrocephalus
CAAATGCTAACAGCCATAAAAGGGGAAACTGACAGTAACACAGTAATAGTAGGGGACTTTAACACCCCACTTTCACCAAGGACAGATCATCCAAAATGAAAATAAATAAGGAAACACAAGCTGTAAATGATACATTAAACAAGATGGACTTAATTGATATTTATAGGACATTCCATCCAAAAATAACAGAATACACTTTCTTCTCAAGTGCTCATGGAACGTTCTCCAGGATACATCATATCTTGGGTCACAAATCAAGCCTTGGTAAATTTAATAAAATTGAAATCATATCAAGTATCTTTTCTGACCACAGTGCTATGAGACTAGATATCAGTTACAGGAAAAAATTCTGTAAAAAATAAAAACACATGGAGGCTGAACAATACACTACTTAATAAACAAGATATCACTGAAGAAATCAAGAGGAAATCAAAAATACCTAGAAACAAATGACATGACGACCCAAAACCTATGGGATGCAGCAAAAGCGGTTCTAAGACAGAAGTTTATAGCAATACAATCCTAACTTAAGAAACAAGAAACATCTCAAATAAACCACCTAACCTTACACTTAAAGCAATTAGAGAAAGAAGAACCAAAAAGACACCAAACTTAGCAGAAGGTAAGAAATCATAAAGAGCAGATCAGAAATAAATGAAAAAGAAATGAAGGAAACAATAGCAAAGATTAATAAAACTAATAGCTGCTTCTTTGAGAAGATGATAAACAAAATTGATAAGCCATTAGCTGGGCTCATCAAGAAAAAAAGGGAGAAGACTCAGATCAATAGAATTGGAAATGAAAAAGGAGAAGTAACAACTGACACTGCAGAAATACAATGGATCATGAGAGATTACAACAATCAACTATATGCCAATAAAATGGACAACCTGGAAGAAATGGACAAATTCTTAGAAAAGCACAACCTCCGAGACTGAACCAGGAAGAAATAGAACATATAAACAGACCAATCAAAAGCACTGAAATTGAAACTGTGATTAAAAATCTTCCAACAAACAAAAGCCCAGGACCAGATGGCTTCACAGGCCAATTTTATCAAACATTTAGAGAAGAGCTAACACCTACCCTTCTCAAACTCTTCCAAAATATAGCAGAGGGAGGAACACTCTGAAACTCATTCTATGAGGCCACCATCACCCTGATACCCAAACCAGACAAAGATGTCACAAAGAAACTACAGGCCATATCACTGATGAACATGGATGCAAAAATCCTCAACAAAATACTAGCATACAGAATACAACAGCACATTAAAAGTATCATACACCATGATCAAGTGGGGTTTATCCCAGGAATGCAAGGATTCTTCAATATATGCAAATCAGACAATGTGATACACCATATTTACAAATTGAATGATAAAAACCATATGATCATCTCAACAGATGCAGATAAAGCTTTCCACAAAATTCAACACCCATTTATGATAAACACTCTGCAAAAAGTAGACATAGAGGGAACCTACCTAAACATAATAAAGGCCATATATGACAAACCCACAGTCAACATGGTCCTCAATGGTGAAAAACTGAAACCATTTCCACTAAGATCAGGAACAAGACAAGGTTGCCCACACTCACCACTATTATTCAACATTGTTTTGGAAGTTTTAGCCACAGCAATCGGAGAAGGAAAAGAAATAAAATGAATCCAAATTGGAAAAGAAGAAGTAAAGCTGTCACTGTTTGCAGATGATGTGACACTATACATAGAGAATCCTAAAGATGCTACCAGAAAACCACTAGCGCTAATCAATGCATTTGGTAAAGGAGTGAAAAATTTGAAAGAGAAATTAAGGAAACACTCCCATTTACCATTCCAACAAAAAGAATAAAATACCTAGGAATAAACCTACCTAAGGAAAGAAAAGATGTGTATGCAGAAAACTATAAGACACGATGAAAGGAATTAAAGATGATACCAACAGATGGAGAGATATATCATGTTCTTGGATTGGAAGAATCAACATTGTGAAAATGACTATACTACCCAAAGCAATCTACAGATTCAATGCAATCCCTATCAAATTACCAATGGCATTTTTCACAGAACTAGAACAAAAAATTTCACAATTTGTATGGAAATACAAAAGACCCCGAATAGCCAAAGCAATCTTGAGAAAGAAAAACGGAGCTGGAGGAATCAGGCTCTCTGACTTCAGACAATACTACAATGCTACAGTAATCAAGACAGTATGGTACTGGCACAAAAACAGAAATATAGATCAGTGGAACAGGATGGAAAGCCAGAGATAAACCCACGCACACATGGTCATCTTATTTTTGATAAAGGAGGCAAGAATATACAATGGGAAAAAGACAGCCTCTTCAATAAGTGGAGCTGGGGAAACTGGACAGCTACATGTAAAAGAATGAAATTAGAACACTTCCTAACACCGTACACAAAAATAAATTCAAAATGGATTAAAGCTCTAAATGTAAGGCCAGATGCTATAAAACTCTTAGAGGAAGACATCGGCAGAACACTATGACATAAATCACAGCAATCTCCTTTTTGACCCACCTCCTAGAGAAATGGGAATAAAAACATAAATAAACAAATGAGACCTAATGAAACTTAAAAGCTTTTGCACAGCAAAGGAAATCATAAACATGACAGAAAGACAACCTCAGAATGGGAGAAAATGTTTGCAAATGAAGCAACTGACAAAGGATTAATATCCAAAATTTACAAGCAGTTCATGCAGCTCAATATCAAAAAAACAAACAATTCAATCCAAAAATGGGCAGAAGACTTAAATAGACATTTCTCCAAAGAAGTTGTACAGATTGCCAACAAACACATGAAAGGATGCTCAACATCACTAGAGAAATGCTTATCAAAACTACAATGAGGTATCACCTCACACTGGTCAGAATGTCCATCATCAAAAAATCCACAAACAATAAATGCTGGAGAGAGTGTGGAGAAAAAGGAACCCTCTTGCACTGTTGGTGGGAATGTAAATTGATACAGCCCCTATGGAGAACAGTATGGAGGTTCCTTAAAAAACTAAAAATAGAACTACCCTATGACCCAGCAATCCCACTACTGGGCATATACCCTGAGAAAGCCATAATCCAAAAAGAGTCATGTACCACAATGTTCATTGCAGCACTATTTACAATAGCCAGGACATGGAAGCAACCTAAGTATCCATCGACAGATGAATGGATGAAGAAGATATGGCACATATACACAATGGAATATTGCTCAGCCATTAAAAAAAAACGAAATTGAGTTATTTGTACTGAGGTGGATGGACCTAGTGTCTGTCATACAGAGTGAAGCAAGTCGGAAAGAGAAAAACAAATACCGTATGCTAACACATATATGTGGAATCTAAAAAAAAAAATGTTTCTGCTGAACCTAGGGGCAGGGCAGGAGTAAAGATGCAGATGTAGAGAAGGGACTTGAGCACACGGGGAGGGGGAAGGGTAAGCTGGGTCGAAGTGAGAGAGTAGCATTGACATATATACACTACTAAATGTAAAACAGATAGCTAGTGGGAAGTAGCTGCATAGCACAGGGAGATCATCTCAGTGCTTTGTGACCACCTAGCGGGCTGGGATAGGGAAGGTGGACGGAGATGCAAGAGGGAGGGGATATAGGGATATATGTATGCATATAGCTGATTCACTTTGTTATACAGCAGAAACTAACACAACACTGTAAAGCAATTATACTCCAATAAAGATGTTAGATAGCTAGTGGGAAGTAGCTGCATAGCACAGGGAGATCATCTCAGTGCTTTGTGACCACCTAGCGGGCTGGGATAGGGAAGGTGGACGGAGATGCAAGAGGGAGGGGATATAGGGATATATGTATGCATATAGCTGATTCACTTTGTTGTGCAGCAGAAACTAACAACATTGTAAAGCAATTATCCTCCACTTTGTTATACAGCAGAAACTAACAACATTGTAAAGCAATTATCCTCCAATAAAGATGTTAAAAATAAATAAATAAATAAATAAATAAATCGTGTGGCGAAAACTGGACAGCCACATGCAAAAAAATGAAACTACACCACCAACTTAGAAACTGTCAATCGATGTCATCAATTATTTGTGTTGTGCCACACAGGAGCATGTATTTATTTGCCCTGACACTGTTTATAAAGTGGAGGAACATCCCTAGAGAAAAGTCTGAGTTCAAACCCAATATGATTAATATTGCACTGAGAACTGAGATTGTCTTTGATACTCTAACATGAAGAAGTCAAAACAATCTCTGAAAAAAACCTTTCTACAGGCTTCTTGAAACTGCACTGGCTGCTTCAAAGACAAGAAAATCAATCCTGAACTCAATCTTTTCATTTCTTTTCATGGTTACTGTTTTCAAAAGGAGAATGCAATTAAAACTAATGGTGTCTTAGTTCACTTTCCTGAAAATGAACATTGATCAGATTCTATGTGAAGGGTCTGTAACATCTCTTCTGTAATTATTTTAAAATATATTAACAGGGATCTGTGTACTGTAGAACAAAGTGTTCTGTGTCTGCAGGACAAGAGTCTGAGTTCTGGCACTAGCTCTTCCATTTACCAACTATGTGACTTATGGAAAATCATTTCTTCTAGTTGACCCTTTGTCTCCCTTGTAAAATGGGTACCTTACTACCTCACAGTATTGATTAAGGGTCACTCAGGTCTTGCATGTTAAAGGCAAAAATTGCAATACACTTATAATAAACTATTATGATTACTACTCAAGTTCTTACAAAATATAATTAACACAAACCACACAGAAATCAGAATCACTGGGACTCAATACAAATATGTTATAATGCTTAACGTCATAATGCTATGAAATAAACATCAGAGTACTCAAAGGGATAAATAGCTTATAGCTTCTTACATTATAAGAAAGGTTATTTCTTTCATTTTTAGATGACAGCCAAAGAAAGAGGAATGAAACATCTGAGACCCACTACTTAACACTAATTTATTAAATAATTATACTTCCAAATGATCCAAAATGATCAGAAACTGTGATATGGTACACATACTTTTGTCTTCTTTTCAAATGCAGCTTACTTTGCTAATGTATTGATAGAATATCAAACCAGCCTTACTGTTTGTCATAAGTATTCTCTAGACTTCATTTTTCTCCTCAACAATTTCTCTGATGTCTCAACATACTGTTATATAGGAAATGCTTCACTGCTGCAAATTTTAATTTAGCCCTTGCCAAAACCTGTTAGCTATGAACTCTGACACTTTTTTTTGAACTTCTAAATTTCAGTTCAGATGGCATTTTAAATGGGATAGGGAGGGTGGGAGGGAGACGCAAGACGGAGGAGATATGTGGATATATGTATACATATAGCTGATTCACTTTGTTATACAGCAGAAACTAACACACCATTGTAAGGCAATTGTACTCCAGTGCAGATGTTAAAAAAAAATTCTATTGCTATAGTATAAATCTGCCTTCAACAACCCAAGTACTGGATTAATTGGAGCTATACAATAAAGCATGTGCTGTGCATAGGGAGTAAATAATACTTAGACACATAAAAATGTCAGGCTTCATTTTTATTAGCCATCATGGCGTCATAAATTTCACAATACTATAAAACTTGGTCCTTCCTCCAGCTCCGACTGGGCTAAACCACATGCTCACCCTTTATTTCAAATCATGAAACTGATAACATTTATATCCAGATCTATGCCAGAGGATATAAAATTTTCCTGAAGTGGGGGGGAAGCCATCTGCTACCCCGTAAGTAGGGCTGGACCAGCTGCATGCTCATAATTGTCATCTGTAATTGCTAGATGGAAGGGAAATGAGAAATTACCTTTTTGACAGAGGCATGAAACTTCAACAGGATCCTGTTTTGTTGGCTCAGAAAGTTACTATTTCAGGGCTTGACTTCCCTCGTGGTGCAGTGGTTGAGAGTCCGCCTGCCGATGCAGGGGACACTGGTTCGTGCC
>NC_041217.1:123457482-123481114 GCF_002837175.3 Physeter macrocephalus
GAGAAGCCACAACAGTGAGAGGCCCACGTACCACAAAAAAAAAAAAAAAAAAAAAAAAAAAAGCAAGTTACTATTTCAGAGGTTAACATTTCTTGGGGTTACCTAGAACAAAAAGAAAAACACAATCAAGGATGCAAAGATATCCTTAAGAAAACAAGCCCAAGTTCCTTTTGACAAACATTTCTTTACCCTCTTCTTCCTCTAAATAGCCAAGATAAATGTTGTTCATTCCACATTCAACAAATATTTATTGATCAACTTGTAAGTTTCTTTCATTCTTCAAGGCACAAGTAGAAGTGGATAAGGCTCAGTCCCTACATTCAAGGAGCACAATGTCTTTAGGAAAGAAAAATGTATAACCAAGCAATCAGAAAACAATAGCATACTATAGAAAAGGCTTTCTGAATGCTGTTGGAGCACAGAAGTTTCAGTGATTTATGTTGCTAGTACTTCAATAAATATTTCAGAGGAAGCAACACTTAGCCTGAGTCTTGAAGGTTAAATAAAAGACAAGGAGATGCTATTCTAGAAAAAGAAATTGATATGCAAAAACACAGACTACGAAAAGGCATAATACCCTTAGGAAATAACAAGTAATTACAGTTGACCCTTGAACAACACAGGTTTGAACTGTGCAGATCCACTTATACGCTGATTTCTCTTCCATAGTAAATACTACACTACTGCAAAATCCACGGTTAGTTGAATCCGTGGATGTGGATCCGTGGATAGGGAGGAACTGGGTTTGTATGGAGGGCCAACTGTAAATTATCCACAGATTTTTGATTGCAGGGAGGACTGGTGCCCCTAACTCCCTCCTTGTTCAAGGGTCAACTGTAATTACAGTTGTCTGGATTATAGTTTTCATAGAAGAGATTATTGACTTTCACCTCTCTGAAGAGACCAGCAAAATAACCTGTTTGATCAAACAAAGACAAGTTTACTGTTTACTGCTGGAAGGGGGTGCCAATTAAGACCTTGACAGAATCTTAGTAGTGTGTTGGAAGGGGCAGTCAAAGTGACATTTGTAAGGTTTTGGGGTGTAGTTTAAGGCATGTCTTTTAATAAGGGGGTCTGACTGATACTGAACAAGGTTCACAATGTAATAGTGTAAGATTAATGGATAAAGTAAGGGGGAGACTTTGAAGACAGTCTTTGAAGAGTAAACAAACATTTGATGAGCCCAGCTGAGTAATCTATTATTCTGAGAAGAGGCTATATACCTAATGAAAATAATCTATTGTTCAGATCAGTAAATTCAAGAGGTTCTGAAATAAAATAATAGTTATTTTCAACTTCATATTCTTGGGCAAATGTTTCCTGGAATAACAAAGTTAGATTAATGCAGGAGTTGTAAAGTAAAATCCTGTTAATGTACAATAGATTGTGAGCTGCATGGAAGTAAATTGTTTCAGTATCAATAAGCAGATGAAGTTTGAAATAGAACTTGGGGCTTCATTGTGACAATCCTTATATGCCATCTTGAAGAATTTGAAATGGGCAAAGAAAGGAGAGGGAGCAGTCTAGACCCCATGTTAAAATGCTTTGCAAAAACAGAAACACTTGGACTTCCCTTGTGGCACAGTGGTTAAGAATCTGCCTGCCAATGCAGGGGACACGGGTTCGAGCCCTGGTCCGGGAAGATCCCACATGCCACAAAGCAACTAAGCCCATGCGCCACAACTACTGAGCCCGTGTGCCACAATTACTGAAGCCCGCGCGTCTAGAGCCCATGCTCTGCGACAAGAGAAGCCACCACAATGAGAAACCCATGCACCGCAACAAAGAATAGCCCCCGCTCGCCACAACTAGAGAAAGCCTGCATGCAGCCACGAAGACCCAATGCAGCCAAAAAAAAAAAAAAAAGGAAACATTTAATTCTTATAGCGATCCTGTACGACAATATTATTATCTCCAGATTCCAGATAATAGTGAGACTTAGAGAAGTTATACTTAAAAAGTAATCCTTGCCCAATGTCTTTTAAAGAAGAATTAATGGAGCCAGATTTCAAATCCATTCCAGTTGACTCCAAAATAATTTTGCTCTTTCCTTTACAAAATGCTGCTTCCAGTAGATTGTAAGGTAGGGATGCAAAACGAAAAGATTTCTCTGTAGAGACTATTTAAATGGTGGATCCATGTACTACCTGGCTGCTTAGGAGAAATTCAGACTGTTCACGCTCACCCCAGAACTACTGAATCAAAATCTGCTAACAGGTGATTGCTATGCATATGGGCATTTGAGAAGCACTGTTTTAGAGGACTCTGCAGAGTTCTTGAGTTGCCATCGCCATGACAGTAACACATGTTGCACAATGGAATTTTCTGCAGCCCTCCAGTTTGCAGCCCTGTCTTTTTTTTCCCGTATCTTCCTCAACTGTGATAAGAAACAAAAGTAACAGAAACTTTGTTAGCATAATACCCTATAAAACCTGCCATGGAAGTGCAGCCAACAGAGTGAGAGAAATATTGCCTTCCTTGTACATGTTCCTTAAGACTAAAAAACGTTGAGTCTGCTCCTAGTTGGACAGTAAGGATCTGGAGCTCATCTCCAAGGCAGAACTGAGACTGTGGATTAGGTGATAAGGGAAGTGGCAGAGGGTAGAAAAGACCAAAGGAAAGATGGGAAGAAGAGGAGAAGGGGGGAGAACAAGGATGGAGACCAGAATTCCAAGAGATTACTAGCCACCCACAAAGAGGCATTACTATGGACTTTTTGGGAAAACAAATATTTTATCATCTGAATCCATCTGTGCTGGCAATCATAAGATCATATACTTTCCTTTCTGATAATCATCTGTATCTGCACTGTAACAAAATTTTTTTGCCACTTTCACATGGAGAACTCATATAAATGGGACCCAAAAAGTGGGCAAAGCATGGAGTATTACTCAACCATTAAAAAGAATGAAATAATGCCATTTGGTGCAACATGGATGGACCCAGAGATTGTCATACTAAGTGAAGTAAGTCAGACAGAGAAAGACAAATATCACATGATATCGCTTATATGTGGAATCTAAAAAAATGATACAACTTATTTACAAAACAGAAATAGACTCACACACTTAGAAAACAAACTCATGGTTACCAAAGGGGAAAGGTGGAGGGGAGGGATACATTGAGAGTTTGGGACTGACATATACACACTACTATATTTAAAATAGATAACCAACAAGGTCCTATTATATAGCACAGGGAACTCTACTCAATATTCTGTAATAACCTAAATGGGAAACAAATTTGAAAAAGAATAGATACATGTATATGTATAACTGAATCACTTTGCTGTACATCTGAAACTAACACAACATTGTTAATCAACTACACCTCAATATCAAATAAAAATTTAAAAAATAAAATAAAATAAGAATTAAAAAGTGGCCAAAGCAGGCACAGTTTTTCACTCTGTTTGCTCTGGGAGTCTGAATAATGATAACTGACATTTGTATAGTGTGTGACAGTTTACAAAGGCTTTTCTCACACTTTATTACACGTTTTTATATCTTACAGCTAAGAAAATGGATATTCAAAGACAATAACAACCTTCCTAAACTTTCTGTGCCCAAGAATTAAGTGCCATGCCTTCTAACTCCAAACCCCCTGTTCATTCTACTACTCCAATGCCAATATTCCATCATAGCTAGTCTCTGTCCCCCTTCACCTCTTCTTCCTCTCCCTTCCCTTCTCCCTCTCTCTCCCTCTCTCCTCCTTGTGGTTTGGATATTTTTAAAGCTGAAGGAAAATAAAAATGAAGCAGCCGTTTCTAACCAACCTGTTACATTAGTTTACCTTTTTATTTGCATTGTCTTCTTTATGGGAACAAAATGCTTATCATTCCTCCGTCACCAATTTTTGTAAATTTAACACTATTAGTACCTCCCATCACAAATTATAGATACTGTCATTAGTCCTACTGACAATAAATAGGACTGGTTGACTGTGACTGCAGGTCTCAAAATAAACTAGGTCTACCAGCATTACTTGTTAAGGCCATAATCAGGAGCTAATGTTTGGCATTGAGAGAAAAAACATCCATGCACATCTCTCTGAGCACTTTGAAATATATTGCCAACAATAACAAAAAGGTTATTCAAGAAAAAAATGTTTTCCTCCTTAGGAAACTTTTCTTTGATATATAAGGTATTGATTACTTATCCAGCTACAGAGCTTGAGGCAAACTTACCACTGAAATACCTATAATAAAGCAATCCATAGAACTAATTTTGTCAATGGTAGAAAAAAAAATGGGTAATAATCTACATAGAGATTTTTAAAGAAAACCCTCGTGGGATTAGCATCATCACTCCCCTTTTTAGTACCAATGTGTTGTTGAAGAGAGCAAACATTTGACTTCCTCTATGGTTGTTTTAGTTTAATATAGAAGCACATTTATATAAAAATAAACCCAACAGTTTTACACTTATGCTCAAGCTTACAGATTGTACTTTATCTGCCTCTTTAAAGTATTTACCAAAAATTTAAAGCAGTGGTATTGATTCCTAAGCAAGAATCATGTGGATCCCCTTATCTATGTCTTTTTAAAAAATAATTTATCAAAATGAAATGAAAAGGCATTTTAGCAATTTTCCAGAATAAATGCCTACACTCAAGTAAGGTTCCAATAAATATCCTTAATTCCTAGAGAAACTACATGAATGGGGTACTCAAGCTGAAGAGATTGCCTTCAAAAATTGTATTTTGTTCATAAAATTGTCATAAAAAGTATGACAGAGTAAAGTTATCCATGAATGAAAGAAGAAACTATGTCTTGTTTATTTTTGCACTTACAGAGTAGTACCTGGTTTAGATAGGATATTTAATGTACGTTAGACTGAAATGAATAAATACTGATATACTGAGCTCTATCTTTTTCCAACATACCCAGAAGATCACAAACAACTAAACATGAAATAGTCACTAGTGTGCACAAGTAGACACACACACACACACGCACACACCCAGACACCTGACTCTCTCTTGATTTTCTAGTCCTACACTTGCTTTCCATGGCTAGACAAGAGCTTTCCCAGCCACCGTGTAGCCTGACTCTAATCAAAGTGAAGTCAAGATGGAGGTATTGGCCACGCTCTGAAAGTAATGCCCCTTTTGCTCCTGTTTCAACCCTTTTCTCAGGCCCTGTAGAATTACCCAAGGATTAAACTCATGAGCTATCTTTTTTCTCTTCTGGTAATTTTAAAGATCTTTCTCATTGTCTTTGATATTCTGCCATTTCACTGTGATATCCCTGGGTGATTGTTTTTAATCTTACTCCACACTCAGTGAGATTTTTCAATTTCATAGCTTGAATATTCCTTGTAGAAAATGTTAAACATCTGCTTAAACAACAGAAATTTATTGTCTCACAGCTCTGGAGGCTAGAAGTCTGACACCAAGGTGTCAGCAGAGTCAGTTCCTTCTGAGGGCAGAGAGGGAGAATCTGTCTCATGCCTCTCTCTTAGCTTCCAGTGGTTTGCTGGTGATCATTGATGTTCCTTGGCTTGTTCTGCGTCACCTCAGTTTCTGCCTTCGTCTTCACACGGCACTCTCCCTGTGCATGTCTGTATGCAAACTTCCCCTTCTTATAAGTACACCAGTCTTATTGGATTAGGAGCCCACCCTAATCCAGTGTGACCTCATTTTAATTAATTATGTATGCAATGGTCCTATTTCCAAATAAGGTAACATTCTTATATAATGGTGGTTAGGACTTCAACATATAAATTTGGGGCAGTGGGGCGCACACAACTCAACCCAAATTCAACCCACAATAGAAACCAACAGTGTCTTCTGTACTGTCCTTAATCTGGTGTCCATGTCTCCAGTCTCTGACCTCTCCAGTCTTCAGAGGACAGAACCTAGATCTCATGCCTGCACCCCCCCTGTAAGGAAGGCTAGACAAAAAGTGTCTGAAGTTTACCTCAGGAAGTGAGATTTAAAGTGTGAGATCCTAATAGAATGTAGGGAGGGTGTTCAAAAAATATGAGGATCCACAATTCACAGATATATGTCAAACCTACGTTTTAATTCTGGCCCTGCTCCTTTCTGATCTTGATTTAATTTCCCCGATATTCAGTTTTCTCATTTTTAAAATGGGGCTTTGGGTAGGCTAAATGTTAAGGACTTAGCTGTGTATGACATTATACAGGTGTTCCATAAATGCTTCGGTCCTCCTATTTCCTTTCCACTCCACTGAACCCTCAAAATTCTTTATTTCTTGTATGGTCTCCACCACATTCTGTTGTGTGTTTATGGTTGCTTTTCATATTTCTCCAATTTTATTGTAAGTTTCATGAGCCAGGGACAACGTTCTAGACCAGAGTTTTTCAAATCACTTGTGATGAACAACCATTTGTATGTATATACAATCTGTCCCAGACCAATATTTTTGTAAAATATAATAAAAATAAGTTACCAGAAATTTAAAAACAGAGATATACAAAACACAAGTCCTAATTTTATTATTATATACAACAAACATAAAATTACTATTTCAAAATGCTTTAAAGGTTTCAAAATGCTTACTTTCATTTTCTGTACTTAACCCATTATAGACCAGTAACCAATAGTTCACTGCCTAGCACTGGTCTATGGACCACACTTTGATTGGCATGTCCTAGACCTTTGCTCCTCAGAATGAGATGCCAGCACCAGCAGTTTTGGCCTCACCTATGAGCTTGGTAGAAATGCAGAATCACAGGCCTCATCTCAGGTCTATTGAATCAGAACTTGTACATTGAGTTTTGAGAAACTCCTGGATCATTCTGACTCCCTTGAATTACTGAGCTCCAAGTTTTTCATAAAGCAAGTGCTCAATCTAAAATCTATTAAAATTGTTTGAGAGTGGAGACTCCCCAGAGAAACTCAATATGTGACTTTTAGTGCATCTGGCAGGGGATTTTCATTTTATTGGGATCCTGTAACTATTTGTTGATTAATAATTGAACAGTTTTTATAGTTCTACGCCCATGACTAAAACCATACATTTTTATAGAAATAGATGATTTCATATTTTTAAAGCACAGTAGTATTACCATTTATATTCTTAACGTATGTGTATGGTGTGTGTGTGTGTGTCTCTCAGTCTGTGAAGTATGTAAACAAGGAACATAATTCTAACAGTGGGCAGTTTGCTGTTTGTGTTTCATTAAGTCAAGATTAAGATTAATAAAGATAGATTTCAAAACTGCAGTATAAACTATAGTGAAAGAGGATCAGCTTTGAAGTCAGAAGTGTCTGCATCTGAATCCTGGGTCTTTGTCCATTATTTAGTTCCTTTCTTTAGTTAAGATTCCCCATTTGTAAAATGGAATTAGTATTCTGATTCTATAGGATTGATGTAAGGTTAAAATAATTCATATTAGGCACCAGTGTGATGCCTCTTATAATGTTAGTACCCAATAAACTTTGTACTTCTGAAAAGAGAGAAATTAGCTTAAAGTTTTTATTCATTTTTTAATGAGGCTGTTGGAAGAACTGAAATACATTCAATGAAATTAATGACTGTAAAGTATATAAAACAACTTCAGCGTGAAAAAGAAATTCAGAAACTCAATATAAAGGAATTATTTCTTGAATTCTAGTAAGTTTAAAGTGTCTGCTGCTATGTGTCACAGTTGTAGGTACTCAACATTTTTTTCTCTGTGGTAAAACCTTATATTCTGCCTAATATGAATGTGTCACGTGCCCACAGTACCTATTCACAGTACCTTGCTTGTAGAAGACACTTTGTAGATGTTTCTGGAAGACATTGTGAACTCCTTGCTGTCAGGGATCATGTTTTATTCTCCTTAATCTATGGTCCTCTCATCGGTTCCATACGGCAGAGCTTCCCGCCCAGTGTGCTGTCATGTCTTGGTGAGCCACGAACGGTTTACAAGTGTTCAGAGATCTTGACCCCTGGCCCTGCAGGGTGGCCAGGCAGGGCCTGGAAAGCTACAGCAGCCTCACTTTGTTTATTCCAGAATCATAGTGTTCTGACATGAAAAAGGTTGGGAGACATGCCTCTATCCTATCTTCTTTCCTAACTAGAATCATTGATATACGTCTCTCCCCTGTACAGAAAATCCTTTGAAATGGGACCTGAATTTTCCTCATCATTCTGTTACCTCCACTTCTTTCCTTCTAGCCAAGTACAAGGCACCTTTCGATGAATTTGGGTAAATTCTCCTCAATTACTTTTATTATAAACTTGACCCTTTTCTCTAACTAAATGTCTTTTCTTCCATTACTTTTTCTGATATATCATACCACAACTTGATGCTTCCCAGCATGGATACTACAATTATTGTATATAGTGCAATGTTAAATTTTTTCCTTGTTCAATTTAATCCTCAAAGAGAAAGCCTCAGTTTGGTATTTGTGTGACCTTAACATCCTTTCAATCTCCTACTATTTTCCGTCTTTAACAGCAGGAATACAGGACCTCAAGTGTTTTAGTAGGCAACAGTCTCTGACTAGAATTTAATAACTTTGTTTTATCTTCATTGTATTTATTTTCATGGTTTCTTTTTTTTAAACAAAAGATTAGCTTTTTCATTTAAATTACAGTAAATCAAGCTACTTTTCAATATATGCTCAGTTAAGTAATAAGATTAGTTAAAATTTTTAAGTTCATGTACATAGCACACTTGAGTACATAGATACATAAATACATTTAAATTATGTGCAAGTACCTGACATTTACAAAACACCAGTGTAGTGGAAAGGGCACTGAGTTTTCAATCTGAAGAACTATGATTGGGCAACAGCTTTTTTTAAAAAAAATTTTTGGCCACGCCATTGGGCATGCAGGATCTTAGTTCCCTGACTAGGGATCGAACCCACACGCTCTGCAGTGGAAATGTGAAGTCTTAACCACTGGATCATCAGGGAAGTCCCTGGGCAACAGCTTTGTCAGTTGCTCAAGCAAAGTCCTTAAACTTCCTTAGACACAAGTCTTCCCCCTCATCTATAGAATAGGAATTATAGCTACTGCCTGAAACAGCATTTCTTGTGAATTAAATTAAAATGTCTGTGAAAGAACTTAGTAAACTAAAAAGAGTTATATGAATGTTAGTTTATTATTTTTATGAATACATCATAATTGACATTTCATATTATAATTTATATCGCAATGTTCTAGGAGAGTCATACAAATTGCAAGATGCATGATATGAGTGTATTAAATTTTAAGAACTTGGGCACAACATCAAAAATAAAAATGGTTTTTAAAGATATTATAGAATCTTGCAAATCTTGGTAACATTGGTATCAGGTTTATTTTCAAGGTTTCTTACATGCCACACTAGTTTTAGGGTCAGCTGAATACGACTAACAGAGACAACTGGAAACAAGCTATACACATAAGTGGGGCCTCAAGAAACTGCAGGCAACTGGGTAACTCCGGGTAAAGTGTGAAAGAAAACCAGTGGCTGGAAGAAAGCAGGTAGTACTCTGAGGAGAGGAGATTCCGGAAACTGTGTTCAGGGGCGGGCTGGACTTCTTTGAGCCCCAACAGTGTAACTAACCATGGGAACCTAAGGACAATGTTGGGAAGCAGGAAAGGAAGGGCGCCCAGAGACTTGGTGGGACTGTCACTGGTAGAGAGCCAGGCTATGTGCTCTCAAGCAGCCTGCCAAAGTACACAGTCTACAGTAGACTGAGGCTTTGCAAAACTTGGAGGACACTGGCCTCCTAATGGTCCCAATCCACATACTTCAAATAGCAAGTAGGAAAAAGGAGAAGATTTGGACTTTCTGGGAACCTTTACAAGAGAAAGCTGTCTGGGCTCCCACAGGCTTGATTTCACAGCAGACGCATGATGGATTTGTGGAGCCTGGACACCAGAAAGGAGTACATATTTGAATCTCATAACAAACACTCTCTGTTAAATGGCTTATAGAACCTGTCAAATGGGGCTCTAAGTGAACAAAAATCATAGAAAGAAATATTATTATTTCTCACCTCTGCAAATCAGTAGTGACAAAGTTCCCTGACCTTCTTGAAGCTTGTGTGAAAGTTTTAGAACTTACAAATCCAAACAAGCTCCAATACGTTATGGTACTAAATAGTCTATTTTTTAAGCTTGAATGATCTCAGCCATGAATATTATTGTACTATCAATTATACCAGCAGTATCAATAGGACATTCCTCATAATTCAAGTTTATTGGCCAAGTAAATGGTTCTCCAAGTGTGGTCCAGGGACCCCAGGAAGTCCTCAAGACCCACTCAGGGGATCTGTAATGTCAAAACTATCTTAATAATAACTCTAAATGTTATATTCCTTTCTCTCTCACTCTCTCATGAGTGATCAGTGTTGTTCTGCAGAATCAACATGAAGTGTGATGATGTAACAAACTGAATGCAGAAGCAGCTATGAGAATCCAGCTATCTTCTATTAAGCCATCAAAGAGATTTGCACAAATGTTAAACGATACCACCCTCCGGGATAATTTTTTAATAGAAAATATAATTATTTTCCATTAAAAATATGTTATTTATGCTAACATCAGTTTATATGTAATCAATTAACATGTAATGGGTTTATTATTATTATTTTCAAATGAAAATTTTCTCAATTTTAATTTTTAATATGGAACCCAGAAATAGATATGTAACACACAAATCATAGATGTGTAACACACATAACACATATTTTGGGGTCCTCATAAAGGGGTTCTGAGGCCAAAAAGATTGAGATCTACTGGACTAAGCTCTTAAGTTGCCAGGGCTAATTTTATCTGTGGTTTGGATTTTCTGGTACTGGCTTGAGGAAAGGTAACTCTATTAGCGATTTCAATTAGGTAGCAGCTGGGTTAACGTTTGTGAATATGAGTGTAACTACAGAACACCCAGAGGAAAGTCCTTTTCTACCAGCTGCTGATTTGCTCTGCCCATTCTGAGCTCCAGAACCTTCACAGCAACTTATCCCTTGGGACTTACCTGTTAGCTATCAAACTATGGCAACACTTGAGAAGTTTTTAGATCTGGGAGTTTAAAATAACAGCCAAAGTTTTGATTAGAAATGGCCAAACCTGTAGTATGGTATGAAAACTGGAAACAGCTTTCTCTACAATTGCAATAGGCCAAATTACACATATCACAAAGATTATGCAGTGGACTTCTGCCAATGACTTAAATCTTTTCTCATTAGAAACGAGTGAACACTTAGAAGGGAGGATCATGCAGTGGTGAAGAGTTCAGGCCCTAGAGTCAGGCAGAGCTGGGTTTGACTACCATGTCCCACACTTGTTAACAGCATGGCCTTGGGAATGTTAGTTTTAATTTTAATTATTTCTGTAAGGTTCGGTTTCTTCATGTATAGAGTGAGAAATAGTAATAATAGTAATAAGAGCTTCACTTCAGAGAGTGATTTGAAAATTAAATGAGACACATTCATGCACATTATTTCATTTAACCCTCATGGCAACTTTAAGACATAGATGCTATCATTTTTCCATTTGGCAGTCAGGGAAACTGACATTTAGAAAAGTCAAATAATTTTCCAGAGATCATACTATTAGTGGCAAAGCAGAGATTTGCTTTTGACTGCCCTAACTGTAAACAGCCATATCACTGTGTTTTCTTAACAGCAAAAGTTAGAAAATCGCAAGCTTCTCTTTCTCTTGTCCACAGTCTTTAGCCCAACAACTAGCTTTGTGTGGAATACACACAAACTAGAGTTTCTTGTAACGCAGGGCAAGAAAACTTCAGTGGGATCAGTATAGGAGAGAAAGGGAAGAGGTATTTTACAATTCCCCAAAATATGGGAACCAACAACCCCTCTTTTGCACACACATATGCCACATGTTCCCTTTAATATGTTCTGGAATAGGGCTGAGTCTTTGTGACAGATACATGTAAATATTGGCTTATATACTAAGTGATAAATGATAAATGACCTTAAGAAAGAAAAAAAAAAGATTTCCCCATAAAAAGCTCTCACCGAAACATTCTTGATGAAAGGGCTTGAAACAATGCAGGCTCACTCTTGATACACCGCCAGGCCAACAGGCTGAGGACCTGATACCCTAGAGCTGGAATTTTCTGGGCCTTCATATTGTAATGGAGATACAGAGTAGCTATGAGTGCTTCCCAGACCTTGCTATTTAAGAAGCAATTCTATTTGGAGCAATGTTGTTCCATTTATATAAAAGTTTTAAAAAATTGATGCCTTTTAAAAAAAATGTTTATTGTAAATTCAGGGTAATAGACTAGGTGTTACACCGTTAATAGCTTATGAATCTATTTATATTATGTGGCTCTGTATAGCCAGGGACCTTCTCCATTTCTGGACTGGCAATCGAAAATTATAAATAAATTTTTACATTTAATCTCTGTGGTTCCCGCTTTTCTCTTAGCTGGATAACAGGAATTGCTTACAACTCAAATCATCTATTTCCTGGAGGTCTCCCCAGTACTTCAGTTGCAAATGTGACAGCCACATGAATCAGTGCTGAACCTGACTGGGTCATGCTTTAGACTTGAAGGAAGAGTTCAGAAATGTATTGTGGCCAGAACCCATGAGTCAGACTCTTCTTTAGCTCAGTAAACCATAGTTTTGATTTTACTCTTCCATTGGGACAGAGATAAGAAATCACATCTGTCCATGAAAAGTTGGTAGTTTATGCTCCCCTTGTTATTATTGAATAGATCAATATTTGGAGCTGTCATGTGTCTCTTTCTTATTTGGGTTACTTCTGCTATTTGAATTACACTGAATTTACTCATGGGTCATAGGAGGCCAGTTGAAATAAGCTGCAACTTGAGTTTTCCACCTTGCATTCTGAGGACAGCATAGTTCAGGGCTGTGGAAATGATAGGCTTATGCTCTATATTTCTACAACACCTTTCATCCAACAGTAGAAAATTACCCTGTATCTCTCTTTGACTTCACCTTTTAGAGGAAAGAGAAATGAGACATCATGGTTTTCCTAAGATTAGAGTTTAGATTGTGACTTCACACTTCTAGTTCATTCACACAGAATTTCTCCAGAGAAAAATTATTATCAAGATGTTTTATTTATGTGTAGGTCAAATATTCTCCAAGGTCAAGACAACAACAACAAAAGTCCATGATGTTATAAGTACAATTCACTCATGAGAAGACTTTTGGTACCCAGCCTATTTGACACAATGAAAAAGTAAATGCCTGATCCTATAGGGTTCCTTTGAATAATCACTTCCACTGCACACCAAATGCCCCATAAAAATGAGAACTTCAGCACTCTCATTCCCACAGCTTTAACTTGTCCTGATTCATTCCTCTGACATTGTCTTACTCTTGACACCCCACAGTTTCTAACCCTCCTATTTTCATCCACACCTCACTTTTCAGAATTGACCCTCAATACCATCTTCCCAGGTTCAGGCTTGCTGCCCCCTTGAAGATTATTTTAATTTTGATTCTTCCTCTAGCAATGCTTTCCTTGCCATCTTGAATAAATCTTAATAAATATGTGTTTTACTTTCAACATTCCATTTATTTCAAAATTAATTTTATTGAAGCCAAAACAGTGGAATTAACTGTAATAATAAACGATTTTATACACACACACACACACACACACTTTAAGTTATAAGGAATGAAGTTTATTTTGGCAGATAGTGTTAAACAAAACTAAACTTGCATATATTAGTAACATAACTCAACATCTTTAATTTGGTGTAAGTGTGACACATTTTCTTGTTTTCCTGTGTTCTGCTAAATCACCATAACCTAAACTGCCTTATAAAACTGATATGTTGAAATGTAACTTTACTCTTTTACTTATATTTGTTGATTATAAACATAACTTTTCATTGGCTTTTTCTATCTCTGGGTCTATCTCATCATCAATATCATCCAAGTATGGATCACCAGCATCCAATAAATCTGCTCCATTTTCTTCATCATCTATGGTAAGTCTTCTCATCCAGATAAATCTTGAAATTGTTTTAAATAAATTACTATAATTAATTTAAATTAATTACTACCTACTTTAAATAAATCTCCCACTTCAATAGGGACCCAGCAGTCTCTCTTTTAAGACTATCCCTGTGAGTGGTAAGTCTTATTCAATGGGTTCCGGTTTTGAAACAAGCAAAACTTCGTACAAGAAGGAAAGGAGGAAAGAGAAAGAAAAGGAAATAAAGACCAAACATAAACTTATCATATAAGTGTCTTCTGAGCTAAAATTCCTTTGAGGTTCCCAGATAGCCAAGAAATCAGTCAATCAAAGGCTTAGCTTACAAATTCAGAGGTATCAGGGTAACTGCTGTCTGGTTTTGTTAATGAAATTTCAACTCTACCATCGCCACTGGTTTATTTCTAACCCACATTTGGTCAGGTACTGTTTCCAGACGTGTGGAAATGTAGGGCCAGTTGGGAAATTTTCCCAACTCCTCTCACTTCCTATCAGATCTTGGAAGCTCACAGCAGTAACTTTGGGCCTTACCCTAAGCCTCAATATTCTGTTCAGAGCCACAGTTCTTTTTAATTCAAGCAAAGGGAATTCTTTCTCAAGACCCACGGCTAGCAGTTGGTAGAGATCATGCTCTCAAACATCAAGCTCTATCACTTCTTGTTAATAGAAAAGATTTTAGAAAAGTACAGACGTGAATTCCAATTTCAGACCTGAAATATGGGAAAATTTCTTTATGTGCCTATCAAAATGCCTGACATTTAGTGTGTGCCAAATATATATAATATACTCTGTCTCTCAGTAACTAAAGGAGGGACCAAGTACACTATCATTATGTTTTCAATGTCTTCTGTGTCCAGGTTTTATTAGGCCAGTGCATCATCGTTCTACAGAAACAGAAAAACCACTTCATTTTAGAGACAACTGAGCACTCTGAACCATGAAGGAGCCCAGAATTGAAGTGTATCACAGTTTCTCCCAGAATATTCTATAGGGGTCAACTTAAATGGGAGTGCTTGTGCCTTTCTTCAACAGATACTTCACTTATCTTACATTTTTATTAAATTAGAGAAGCATCACATTTTTATCTTCTCTACAGGCAGGATGGAAATTTTAGTTATCCCATCAAAATTACTCCTGGACATGTTTCCCGCACTTCCAACTCATCCTTCTTGGGTTTAACTGATCTGAGATCAAAGGCTCAATACAAATTATAATTTTTTCAATGCTAAGTAATCCAAGGAAGGCTTCTTTCTAAACATTAGAAATCTGATTGTAATGCTGCCTCTCTGGAATCAATCTGACAGTAAGCAAAAACAGACTTAGAGGGAACTAGATTGCACAAGGGGAAGAAACATGAGCAAAGCCTTCATACTCCTCTGTTTCTATCTTCCTTTTTGAAAACTGCCAGTAAATGAGATGACTGAGTCAGAATCTTAATAATCTAGCTCATTTTTCCATCTATGATGACTTGACTATATCTGACAACCTCTGATTCAATAGGTTTTATTAGAAGAGAGAAGCTATTTGTGTAAGACGCCTTATTTTATTCTTCAAGTCATTAAATATAAATAGAACAATGACAGCAGATGTTTCTGGGATCAGGTTTTCATGTGTGTTTGGGTTAAATAAACAATTCACTTCAAAGAGAGAGTCATCCTCCTTCTTTTATCCTCTTTAAAGTTTTGTACCTTAATTCTACAGTCATCCATAGAAGAGGTCACATTACAGAGAAAAAATCTTTTTTCTTCTAGTTTTATTTTAATTTTTTAATAAATTTTTAAAATTAATTAATTAATTTCTATTTTTGGCTGAGTTGGGTCTTTGTTGCAGTGTGCCTCTCATTGCAATGGCTTCTCTTGTTGTGGGGCACAGGCTCTAGGCATGCTGGCTTCAGTACTTGTGGCATGTGGGCTCAGTAGTTATGGCTTGTGGGCTCTAGAGCACAGGCTCAGTAGTTGTGGTGCCCAGGCTTAGTTGCTCTGCGGCATGTGGGATCTTCCCGGACCAGGGCTCGAACATGTGTCCCCTGCATTGGCAGGTGGATTCTTAACCACTGTGCCACCAGGGAAGTCCTCTTCTAGTTTTACTGAGATATAATTTACATACAGCACTGCATAAGGTTAAAGTGTACAGCATAATGATTTGACTCACATGCATCATGAAGTAATTATCACAATAAGTTTAATGAACATCCATCATTTCATATAGATACAAAATTAAAGAAATATTTAGTGTTCTTGCTGTGTGGAGAAGAGGTATATAGCACTAAGCAACAAGTTGTGTCCTGATAGGAGTTGGTGCTCCTCAAAGTCCTTCAGAGTATATAACACAGATCCTTACACTTAGTAACATTTACATTTAAATAAATGTAAATGGTGTAATTTAAATTTACATTTAAATAAATGTAAATGGTGTAATAAAATGATCTGGTCCCCAATTGTATATACCCACATCGAGAGTTTTTAGTTACAAAGAGCTGCAACTTCTTAACATTATTTTGACACCCCTTATGAGGAAACAGAAGAACCAGTTTTGTATTAGCAAGGGCACTTAACCTCACTCAAATAACATAGAAAAGAAGGAATTTAGTTTTTACATTGTGTTCAGGTTTAAGAGCCTGCTAAACATAGATTGTTCTGATTTTTATAAACAAATAACATTTTTTGTGGGAAAAAAACTCTGAGTAAATGCAAAACAAAGAATAATCCCTATTAACACAATTTTTCTATAAAAATTACAGGACTTTACGACTGGAATTTTAATCTGGTTAAATACATGAAAGAGTTTAAAATAACGGAAAATCAAGGTAACAGGCAAGATGTTAGAAGCATTATAAAGATATATGAGATATGAACTTTTCCATCAAGGTACTTGAAATCTTAATAAGAAAATAAGACATGACAACATATATTTATATCCCAGAGATAAAATGTAAGCTGCACATCCTAGACAATTTCATCTATTTCTGGCCACATTAGTAGGGCTATCTGGGCCCTCCCCAAAGTTTATTTACACATATAATAGAGGAACTTGATAAGAAGTGAAAATGATTAATCACTTTAAGATTGCCAGCCACAGGACTTCTGTATAAGCATGGTAGATGAAACACATTCATTACCTTTGGCTCCCTCCCCAAAATTCCACTAAAATCATAGTAATATGATTTGGTTTAAAGATATAAACCCACAAATTTAGGAAAAAAAGAAGGCAAGCCTACAGTAACAAAATTATGGAAGATGAAAACAGATCTGAAAAAAAAATGCTGAATCTTAAAATAACAGTGAGGAAAGCTACAAAATAACCTGATTTACAATTCAAACTGTCCCCCAAATCTCAGGAACTGTTGGCAAAGCAAAGTGAAGAGAAAATGGCTAAAATGAGGGGATTTTTGATAATCTGCTTGGAAAAGTTAGAGCCACAAATTCTTTCTCTACTCTGATCAGCCATGTGACTGTACCTCCTTCACTCTCATGGACACCTAGAGGGACTTTTCTTTTCTTCTCTTTTCCTGTCTTTTTTTTCTCTTAAGAAGTTAAAAAAGAGAGTTTCTGAATTTTAGTATGCTACAAGAACAGAGAAAATGAGCAATTGGATGTAAAGTGGATGCTGAGCTTCCCTGTGTTCTTAACCCAAATTGGTTGCAGATGTTAGAAAGAAGATCTTTACTTTTCACGCATAAACTGGAAACCACCTAAGACAGAATAATAGAGAACTCCTCTGTATTCCTTCACTAGGTCAATAAGCACTAACCACAGTCAACAGCAGTCTACCATTTGGGAAGGGATAAGAGCATGGAGAGAGACCAAGGAAAGCCTAAAACTTAGGATAAAGCAGGAAAATTGAGAAAAACCAACCCCATGATAAGAATAAGGTGATGATAGAGAAATTTAAAGCTGGTGGTACACTAAAGGTAGCCCCTGTAACAATAAAACCCAAACCCAGTTAAATCCTGACTATCTGAACTCAATATCCCACATGAATGGCCATTATCCATCATGAGTACTAGTTACCTAAGTCTGCTCCTCTACATACCATGTCAGGAACCAATAAGACATTATGAGACACACTAAAGTCAAGGAAAAGCAACCCACTGTCAAAAGGCAAATATATCAACAGACTGAGACTCAGAGATAAGCTAGATAATATATCTGTTAGAGAGGGAATTTAAAGTAACTATCATTAATATGTAATCTAATGGAAGGAGTAGGCAGCATTCATGAGCTGATGGGGAATTTCATCAGGGACAGATGGAGTATGTGAAGAATAAGAAATAATCAAATAGAAATGCTAGGGAAAAAAGTTACAGTTACAGAGATGAAGAATGACTGAAACTGGTTTATTAATAGACAACATAACCAAGAATGGTCACTAGATAGCAACCAAACTATAAAACACACACACACACACACACACACACACACACACACACACACACGCGCGCGCGCATGCACGCACAAAGAAAGAGACAGAAAGAGAAAGCAGAACAGAGCATCAAAGAGTTCTAGGATACTCTCAAAGAGTCTAACATGCACTTAAATGTAATTTCACAAGAAGGAGACAAAGAGAAGTGTTGAAGAAATATTTAAAGAGAGAGTGGTTGAAACTTCTCCAAAAAGATTAAAGATATTAAACCACAGGACCTGGAAGCTCAGAAAATCCCAGAAAGGATTAAAAATTAATAATAAAATATATACACCTAGAGACCTTCAAGATGGTGGAAGAGTAAGATGTGGAGATCACCTTCCTCCCCACAAATACATCAGAAATACATCAACATGTGTAACAACTCCTACAGAACACCTACTGAATGCTGGCAGGAGACCTCAGACTTCCCCAAAGGCAAGAAACTCCCTATGTACCTGGGTAGGGCAAAAGAAAAGAGAAAAAACAGAGACAAAAGAATAGGGACAGGACCTGCACCACTGGGAGGGAGCTGTGAAGGAGGAAAAGTTTTCACACACTAGGAAGCCCCTTTACTGGCGGAGATGGGGTGTGGCTGGGGGGAAGCTTCGGAACCATGGAGGAGAGTGCAGCAACAGGGGTGCAGAGGGCAAAGCAGAGAGATTCCTGCACAGAATATCAGTGCCAATCAGCACTCACAAGCCTGAGAGGCTTGTCTGCTCACCCGCCGGGGCGGGCGGGGGCTGGGAGCTTAGGCTCGGGCTTCGGTCGGATCCCAGGGAGAGGACTGGGGTTGGCTGTGTGAACACAGCCTGAAGGGGGCTAGTGCGCCACAGCTAGCCTGGAGGGAGTCTGGGAGAAAGTCTGGAACTGCCTAAGAGGCAAGAGACCATTGTTTAGGGGTGTGCGAGGAGAGAGGTTTCAGAGCACCACCTAAGCAAGCTCCAGAGATGGGCGTGAGCAGTGGTGTTCAGCGTGGACATCAGACAGGGCATGAAATGCTAAGGCTGCTGCTGCAGCCACCAAGAAGCATGTGTGCAAGCACAGGTCACTATCCACACCTCCCCTTCCAGAAGCCTGTGCAGCCCGCCACTGCCAGGGTCCCGTGATCCAGGGACAACTTCCCCGGAAGAACACATGGTGCACCTCAGGCTGGTGCAACGTCATGCTGGCCTCTGCTGCCGCAGGCTCACCCCGCATCTGTACCCCTCCCTCCCCCCAGCCTGAGTGAGCCAGAGCTCCCTAATCAGTTGCTACTTTAACCCCATCCTGTCTGAGCAAAGAACAGATGCCCTTAGGTGACCTACATGCAGAGACGGGGCCAAATTCAAGCTGAATACCGGGAGCTGTGTGAACAAAGAAGAGAAAGGGAAATTTCTCCCAGCAGCCTCAAGAGCAGTGGATTAAATCTCCACAGTCAACTTGAGGTGCCCTGCATCTGTGGAATACCTGAATAGACAATGAATCATCCCAAAATTGAGGCAGTGGACTTTGGCAGCAAAGATATATATATATTTTTTTCCTTTTTCTCTTTTTGTGAGTGTGTATGTGTATGCTTCTTTCTGTGACTTGTCTGTATAGCTTTGCTTTTACCATTTGTCCTAGCGTTCCGCCTGTCCGTTTTTCTGTTTTATTGTTTTTTTAATATAATTTTTACCACGTGTTATCTTTGGTGCATTTGTTTTTTGGTTTGATTGCTCTCTTCTTTCTTTCTTACTTTTTTTTTCTTTTTTACTTACTTTTTAATTTTATTTTAATAACTTTTATTTTATTTTTTTCTTTCTTCTCTCCTTCCCTTCCTTCCTTCCTTCCTTCCTTCCTTCCTTCCTTCTCTCTCTCTCTCTCTCTCTCTCTCTCTCTCTCCCTCTCTCTCTCTCTCTCTCCCCCTTTCTCTCTTTCTCTCTTTCTTTCTTTCTCCCTTTTCTACTGAGCCATGTGGTTGACAGGGTCTTCAGGCTCAAGCCGGGTGTCAGATCTGTGCCTCTGAGGTGGGACAGCCGAGTTCAGGACATTGGCCCACCACAGACCTCATGGCTGCATGTACTATCAGATGGCGAAAGCTCTCCCAGAGATCTCCATCAAACACTAAGACCCAGCTCCTCTCAACGACCAGCAACCTATAGTGCTGGACACCCTATGCCACACAACTAGCTAGACAGCACACAACCCGACCCAATAGCAGAGAGGCTGCCTAAAATCATAATAAGGTCACAGACACCCCCAAACACACCACCGGACGTGGACCTGCCCAACAGAAAGACAATATCCAGCCTCATCCACCAGAACACAGGCACTAGTCCCCTCTACCAGGAATCCTACACAACCCACTGAACGAACCTTAGCCACTGGGGGCAGACAACAAAAACAAAAAGAACTACGAACCTGCAGCCTGCGAGAAGGAGACCCCAAACACAGTAAGTTAAACAAAATGAGAAGACAGAGAAACACACAGCAGATGATGGAGCAAGGTAAAAACCCACCAGACCAAATAAATGAAGAGGAAATAGGCAGTCTACCTGAAAAAGAATTCAGAGTAATGATAGCAAAGAGGATCCAAAATCTTGGAAATAGAATGAGAAAGTAGAAGAAACGTTTAACAAGGACCTATAAGAACTAAAGAGCAAACAAACAATGATGATCAACACAATAAATGAAATTTAAAATTCTCTTGAAGGAATCAATAGCAAAATAACTGAGGCAGAAGAAGGGATAAGTGAGCTGCAAGATAAAATAGTAGAAATAACTACTGCAGAGCAGAATGAAGAAAAAAGAATGAAAAGAATTGAGGACAGTCTCAGACCTCTGGGACAACATTAAACATACTAACATTCTTATTATATGGGTCCCAGAAGAAGAAGAGAAAAATAAATGGAGAGAGAAAATATTTGAAGAGATTATAGTTGAAAACTTCCCTAATATGGGAAAGGAAATAGTGACTCAAGTCCAGGAAGCACAGAGTCCCATACAGTATAAATCCAAGGAGAAACACACCAAGACACATATTAATCAAACTATCAAAAATTGAATACAAAGAAAAACTACTAAAAGCAGAAAGGGAAAAAAAATAAATAACATACAAGGGAATCCCCATAAGGTTAACAGCTGATTTCTCAGCAGAAAATCTGCAAGCCACAAGGGAGTGGCAGGACATACTTAAAGTGATGAAAAGGGAAAACCTACAGCCAAGATTACTCTAGACAGCAAGAATCTCATTCAGATTCGACAGAGAAATTAAAAACTTTACAGACAAGCAAAAGGTAAGAGAATTCAGCACCACCAAATCAGCTGTACAACAAATGCTAAAGGAACTTCTCTAGGCAGGAAACACAAGAGAAGGAAAAGACCTACAATAACAAACCCAAAGGAATTAATAAAATGGTAATAGGAACATACATATTGATAATTACATTAAAGGTAACTGGATTAAATGCTCCAACCAAAAGACATAGAAAAAAAAGACCCGTATGTATGCTATCTACAAGAGACCCACGTCAGACCTAGTGACACATACAGAATGAAAGTGAGGGGATGGAAAAAGATATTCCATGCAAATGGAAATCAAAACAAAGGTGGAGAAGCAATTCTTATACCAGACAAAATAGACTTTGAAATAAAGACTATTACAAGAGACAAAGAAGGAGAACAAAAACCCCCAAAGCTAGCAGAAGGAAAGAAATCATGCAGATCAGATCAGAAATAAACGAAAAAGAAATGAAGGAAACAATAGCAAAGATCAATAAAACTAAAAGCTGTTTCTTTGAGAAGGTAAACCAAATTGATAAACCAGTAGCCAGACTCATAAGAAAAAAAGGGGGAAAACTCAAATCAACAGAATTAGAAATAAAAAAGGAGAAGTAACAACGGACACTGAAGAAATACAAAGGAACGTGAGAGATTACTACAAGCAACTATAGGCCAATAAAATGGACAACCTGGAAGAGGAAATCGATAGTAACACCATCATAGTAGGGGACTTTAACACCGCACTTCCACCAAAGGACAAATCATCCAAAATCAAAATAAATAAGGAAAAACAAGCTTTAAATGATACATCAAACAAGATGCACTTAATTGATATTTACAGGACATTGCATCCAAAAACAACAGAATACATTTTCTTCTCAAATGCTCATGGAACATTCTCCAGGATAGATCATATCTTGGGTCACAAATCAAGTCTCTCTAAATTTAAGAAAATTGAAATCATATGAAGTATCTTTTCTGACCACAATGCTCTGAGACTAGATATCAATTACAGGAAAAAAATCTGTACAAAATACAAACACATGGAAGCTAAACAATACTCTACTAAACACCAAGAGATCACTGAAGAAATCAAAGAGGAAATCAAAAAATACCTAGAAAGACAAGGCCAACTTTCTGACACTGAACCAGGAAGAAATAGAAAATATAAACATACCAATCACAAGCACTGACATTGAGACTGTGATTAAAAATCTTCCAACAAAAAAAAGCTCAGGACCAGGTGGTTTCACAGGCGAATTCTATCAAACATTTAGAGAAGAGCTAACACCTATTCTTCTCAAATGCTTCCAAAATAGAGCACAGGGAGGAACACTCTGAAAATCATTCTACAAGGCCACCATCACCCTGATACCAAAACCAGACAAAGATGTCACAAAGAAAGAAAACTACAAGCCAATATCACTGATGAACATAGATGCAAAAATCCTCAACAAAATACTAGCAAACAGAATCCAACAGCACATTAAAAGGATCATGCACCATGATCAAGTGGGGTTTATCCCAGGAATGCAAGGATTCTTCAATATATGCAAATCAATCAATGTGATACACCATATTAACAAACTGAAGGATAAAACCATATGATCATCTCAAGAGATGCAGAAAAAGCTTTCCACAAAATTCAACACCCATTTATGATAAAATCCCTCCAGAAAGTAGGCATAGAAGGAACGTACCTCAACACAATAAGGGCCATATATGGCAAACACACAGCCAACATCATCCTCAATGGTGAAAAACTGAAACCATTTCCTCTAAGATCGGGAACAAGACAAGGTTGCCCACTCTCACCACTATTATTCAGCATAGTTTTGGAAGTTTTAGCCATAGCAATCAGAGAAGAAAAAGAAATAAAAGGAACCCAAATCGGAAAGAAGAAGCAAAACTGTCACTGTTGGCAGATTACATGATAATATACATAGAGAATCCTAAAGATGCTACCAGAAAACTACTACAGCTAATCAATGAATTTGGTAAAGTAGCAGGATACAAAATTAATGCACAGAAATCTCTTGCATTCCTATACACTAATGATGAGAAATCTGAAAGAGAAATTAAGGAAACTCTCCCATTTAC
>NC_041217.1:123481732-123484076 GCF_002837175.3 Physeter macrocephalus
CTCAAAATGGATTAAAGACCTAAATGTAAGGTCAGACACTATAAAACTCTTAGCAGAAAATTTAGGCAAATACTCTATGACATAAATCAGAGCAAAATCCTTTTTGACCCACCTCCTAGAGAAATGGAATTAAAAACAAAAATAAACAAATGTGACCTAATGAAACTTAAAAACTTTTGCACAGCAAAGGATACCATAAACAAGATGAAAAGGCAGCCCTCAGAATTGGAGAAAATATTTGTAAACAAAGCACCAACAAAGGATTCATCTCCAAAATATACAAGTAGCTCATGCAGCTCAATAACAAAAAAACAAACAACCCAATCCAAAAATGGGCAGAAGACCTAAACAGAATCTCTCCAAAGAAGATATACAGATTGCCAACAAACACATGAAAGAATGCTCAACATCACTAAAGAAATGTAAATCAAAACTACAATGAAGTATCACCTCACACCGGTCAGAATAGCCATCATCAAAGAATCTACAAACAGTAAATGCTGGATAGGGTGTGGAGAAAAGGGAACCCTCTGATTCTGAAGAACCTAGGGGCAGGACGGGAATAATGATGCAGACATGGAGAATGGACTTGAGGACATGGGGAGGGAGAAGGGTAAGCCGGGACGAAGTGAGAGAGTGACATGTACATATATACACTACCAAATGTAAAATAGATAGCTAGTGGGAAGCAGCTGCATAACACAGGGCGATTAGCTAGGTGTTTGTGACCACCTGGAGAGGTGGATAGGGAGGGTGGGAGGGAAACGCAAGAGGGAGGGGATATGGCAATATAAGTATACATATAGCTCATTCACTTTGTTATACAGCAGAAACTAACACAACACTGTAAAGCAATTAAACTCCAATAAAGATGTTAAAAAATAAAAGATATAAGAGCTTTTATATATATTAGCATCAATCATGAGTGTGAACTCTCTCCTCTGTATCTATACATATATCATTTCTTGTATTGATAAATGTGAAGATGGTTTATTATCAGTTAGTCAGTTAGTCAGTAGTCAGTCATTTGGGCAGTCTTTCTGTTACTCCCCAAATCATGGGATGGCTGGCTGAAACTTAAAAAGAAACTTACATTTTATTTATTTCATAAATTTGTTTGTATTACCAAAGAGCCTTTCTAAGTACTATATTTCCTGAAACTTCTATTTCTGGGAAAATGGAATAGATAAACTTTTTCCTATTCCTCCCACCACGGTCATTATGTAGAAAATGAACTTAAGAAGACACTGAAAAATATGTGAGTCAGATTGGTTAAGGACCTTGGGACTCAAACACCACAGAAAAGCTGTGCCGCCACTCTCCCCCACACTACCAAAGGCTGAGTGGGAGCCTAGACTTGTAGCCTTGCTAGGTAACAAGATGTCCCACCACTTCTATGGGCGTGGTGTCAAAGAAGACCAAGTAGGGAGCCAAACATTTCACCTCTGAAGATCAGTAACAAGTACCCTTCCTCCCTCCCTCCTCTGCAATGTCAGTGAAGATTATGTAAGGAACCAGAACTTCCAACCCAACCCAGAAGTAATGAGAAGTCCCTTCTTCTGGTATCATTGGAGGCCAAGTGGTGAACCTCTGTGTGGTAGTAATGAGGTGGCACTCACCCTCCAGTGTTTGAGCAATGCCAGAAAAAGCCAGCTAATACTGAATTTTAAAATAAGATCCACAGTCTCACAGCATAATATAAAAATATCCAGGTTTCAGTAAAAAATCATTTGTCACACCAAGAAACAGAAAAATCTCAAACTTAATGAAAAAAATTTTTACATGCTGACACAAAGATGACAGCGAAAGTAGAATTACCTGACAAAAATTTTAAAGCAGCCATGTTAAAGATGCATTAGTAAGCAATTATGAACACACTTGAAACAAATGAAAAAACAGAAAATCTCAGCAAAGAAACAAAAGATATAAAAAAGAATTAAGTGGAAATTTTAGAACAGAAAAATAGAATGTTTGAAGTACAAAGTTCAATGTATGGACTAACCAACAGAATGGAGACAGCAAAGGAAAGAATCTGTGAACTACAAGATAGAACAATAGAAATAACCTAATCTGAATAGTAGAGAGAAAATAGACTAAATTTTTTTAAAAATTAACAGATCCTAGAGACCTATGGGATTATAAGAAAAGATCTAACATTCACAATATTGGATTCCTGAAAGGAGAGGAGAAAGAAGGTAGTGCTGAAAAGTGCTTAAAGAAATAATGACTGAATGGGGCTTCCCTGGTGGCGCAGCGGTTGCGCGTCCGCCTGCCGATGCAGGGGAACTGGGTTCGCGCCCCGGTCTGGGAGGATCCCACGTGCCGCGGAGCGGCTGGGCCCGTG
>NC_041217.1:123484273-123486578 GCF_002837175.3 Physeter macrocephalus
TCAAAGAATCTACAAACAGTAAATGCTGGATAGGGTGTGGAGAAAAGGGAACCCTCTTGCACTCTTGGTGGGAATGTAGATTGGTACAGCCACTATGGACAACAGTATGGAGGTTCCTTAGAAAACTAAAAATAGAACTACCATACTACCCACCAATCCCACTACTGGGCATATACCCTCAGAAAACCATAATTCAAAAAGAGTCATGTACCACAATGTTCATTGCAGCTCTATTTTCAATAGCCAGGACATGGAAGCAACCTGTGTCAATCAACAGATGAGTGGATAAAGAAGATGTGGCACATATATACAATGGAATATTACTCTGCCATAAAAAGAAACGAAATTGAGTTATTTGTAGCGAGGTGGATGGACCTAGAATCTGTCATACAGAGTGAGGTAAGTCAGAAAGAGAAAAACAAATACCGTATGCTAACACATATATATGGAATCTAAAAAAAAAAGAAAGAAAATGATTCTGAAGAACCTAGGGGCAGGACGGGAATAATGATGCAGACATGGAGAATGGACTTGAGGACATGGGGAGGGAGAAGGGTAAGCCGGGACGAAGTGAGAGAGTGACATGTACATATATACACTACCAAATGTAAAATAGATAGCTAGTGGGAAGCAGCTGCATAACACAGGGCGATTAGCTAGGTGTTTGTGACCACCTGGAGAGGTGGATAGGGAGGGTGGGAGGGAAACGCAAGAGGGAGGGGATATGGCAATATAAGTATACATATAGCTCATTCACTTTGTTATACAGCAGAAACTAACACAACACTGTAAAGCAATTAAACTCCAATAAAGATGTTAAAAAATAAAAGATATAAGAGCTTTTATATATATTAGCATCAATCATGAGTGTGAACTCTCTCCTCTGTATCTATACATATATCATTTCTTGTATTGATAAATGTGAAGATGGTTTATTATCAGTTAGTCAGTTAGTCAGTAGTCAGTCATTTGGGCAGTCTTTCTGTTACTCCCCAAATCATGGGATGGCTGGCTGAAACTTAAAAAGAAACTTACATTTTATTTATTTCATAAATTTGTTTGTATTACCAAAGAGCCTTTCTAAGTACTATATTTCCTGAAACTTCTATTTCTGGGAAAATGGAATAGATAAACTTTTTCCTATTCCTCCCACCACGGTCATTATGTAGAAAATGAACTTAAGAAGACACTGAAAAATATGTGAGTCAGATTGGTTAAGGACCTTGGGACTCAAACACCACAGAAAAGCTGTGCCGCCACTCTCCCCCACACTACCAAAGGCTGAGTGGGAGCCTAGACTTGTAGCCTTGCTAGGTAACAAGATGTCCCACCACTTCTATGGGCGTGGTGTCAAAGAAGACCAAGTAGGGAGCCAAACATTTCACCTCTGAAGATCAGTAACAAGTACCCTTCCTCCCTCCCTCCTCTGCAATGTCAGTGAAGATTATGTAAGGAACCAGAACTTCCAACCCAACCCAGAAGTAATGAGAAGTCCCTTCTTCTGGTATCATTGGAGGCCAAGTGGTGAACCTCTGTGTGGTAGTAATGAGGTGGCACTCACCCTCCAGTGTTTGAGCAATGCCAGAAAAAGCCAGCTAATACTGAATTTTAAAATAAGATCCACAGTCTCACAGCATAATATAAAAATATCCAGGTTTCAGTAAAAAATCATTTGTCACACCAAGAAACAGAAAAATCTCAAACTTAATGAAAAAAATTTTTACATGCTGACACAAAGATGACAGCGAAAGTAGAATTACCTGACAAAAATTTTAAAGCAGCCATGTTAAAGATGCATTAGTAAGCAATTATGAACACACTTGAAACAAATGAAAAAACAGAAAATCTCAGCAAAGAAACAAAAGATATAAAAAAGAATTAAGTGGAAATTTTAGAACAGAAAAATAGAATGTTTGAAGTACAAAGTTCAATGTATGGACTAACCAACAGAATGGAGACAGCAAAGGAAAGAATCTGTGAACTACAAGATAGAACAATAGAAATAACCTAATCTGAATAGTAGAGAGAAAATAGACTAAATTTTTTTAAAAATTAACAGATCCTAGAGACCTATGGGATTATAAGAAAAGATCTAACATTCACAATATTGGATTCCTGAAAGGAGAGGAGAAAGAAGGTAGTGCTGAAAAGTGCTTAAAGAAATAATGACTGAATGGGGCTTCCCTGGTGGCGCAGCGGTTGCGCGTCCGCCTGCCGATGCAGGGGAACTGGGTTCGCGCCCCGGTCTGGGAGGATCCCACGTGCCGCGGAGCGGCTGGGCCCGTGGGCCATGCCCGTTGGGCCT
>NC_041217.1:123486683-123504234 GCF_002837175.3 Physeter macrocephalus
AAAAAAAAAAAAAAAAAAAGAAATAATGACTGAAAATATGCCAAATTTGGAAAGGAACATAAACCCATACATTCAGATGTCTGAATGAACCCCAAAGAGTATAAATCTAAAGAAATTCAAGCCAAGACACACCATAATCAAATTTCTGAGCAATAAGCAAAGAAAAATAAGTCTTGAAAGCAACCAGAGGAAAAAAAGATACCTTCCCTACAGGAGAGGCACAACTAGAATGACAAGAAATTTCTCATTAAAAACCAGGGTGATGAAAGAAAAGAAGTGTCAATCGAAAATCCTATACCCAGGGAAAATATCCTTCAGGAATTAAGGACAAATTAAGATATTCTCTGATGAAGGAAAACAAAGATTTTGTCACCAGCAGATATATTCTAAAAGAAGTTTTCTAAACAGAAAGGAAATGATAAATGAACTTTGGGATTTTAGGAAAAAAGAACACAGTAAGCAAAAATACTGGTAAATATAGTTTTCTTTCTTCTCTTGAGTTTTCTAAATTATGTTTGACAGTTGGAGCAAAAATTACAACATCTTCTGGTATGGTTCTAAATACATAGAGAGAGGAGATATGATAGACAATTATAAATGGGGGGAGGGTAAAAGGAGGTAAGTTTTCTATACTACACTCAAACTTGTAAAATGATGAAATCAGTAGACTATGATAAGTTATGTATATATAGTGCAATACATAGGCTACACTAAAAAAGCTTTACAACAAGATAGACTCAAAGACACTATCAAGAAATCAAAGTGGAATTCTCAACATGTTCAAGTAACCCATAATAGACAGGAAAAAAGTAAACAGAGAAATGAAAAACAGAACAAAAAAAAATTTAAATGGTACACTTAAACCTGGCATAACAATAATTAGAACATATCTAAAGAGTCTAAATACTTTAAAAGACAAAGATTGACAGGGTGGATTAAAAAACACCCAAGTATATGCTGTCTACAGGAAATTCTCTTCAAATATAATGATACAGTCAGGTTGAAAGTAAAAGGATAGAAAAAATGTATCATGCAAACATTAATAAAAGGAAAAGAAGAGCAACTATATAACATCAGATAAAGTAGACAGTGAAGCAAAGAAAATTATCAGAAACAAAGAAGGACATTATATAATGATAAAAGGGTCAATCCATCCAGAAGACATAGGATTCTTGAATGTGTATTCTCTGCATCAAACATCAGAGCTACAAAATAGGTGAAGACTAAACTGACAGAACTTAAGGAAGAAATAGATAAACCCACAAGTATAATTATTGGTAGAATACTTAACATTATTAAGTAATTAATTTAATTAATTATTAATAATTATTGGTATATAAAATATAATTGGTAGAATAACCAGACAGAAAATCAGCAACAACCTTCCACAACTCAACAACTCCATAAACCAATGGATCTAAGCAGCATCCATAGGAAACCTCACCCAACAGAAGAATATACATTCTTTTAAAATACCCATGGAACATATACCAAGATAGACCATGTCCTGGGCCATAAAACAAACCTTAACAAATTTTTAAAAATTGAAATTATATAGTGTGTTCTCTAATAATAATGTAATCAAACTGGAGGTAGGTGACAAAAGATAAGAGAAAAAATTTTTTTAAACTAAACAACACACTTCTAAACAGTTCATGGGTCAAATAGGAAGCCTCAAAGAAAATTTAAAAATACATTGAACTGAATAAAAATGAAAAAAACAACATACCAAATTTCTAAGACTCAACTAAAGCAGTGCTGAGGGAGAAATTTATATCACTAGTGCATAGCTAGAAAAGACACTCAAATAAACAATCTAACCTCTACCTCAAGAACCTAAAAAACAAAGATGAAATGAATTCAAAGAAAGCAGAAGAAAGGAAATAACAAAGATAAGGGCAGAAATCAATGAAACTAAAAACAGAAAAACAATAGAGAAAATCAATGAAACAAAGAGCTGGTTTTTAGCAAAGATCAATTAAATTGACAAACTTAGCAAATCTGACAAAGAAAAAAAGAGAGAAGACATAAATTATGAATACCAGGTATAAAACAGGAGAAATCATCACAGGCCCTGCAGAATGAAAGGATAAAATGGAATACTACAAAGAGCTCTACACTCATAAATTTGACAAATTTGAATAACTGGGCCAATTCCTCAAAAAACACAACTTACCCAGTATGAGATAGATCTCTAGAATAGCGCTCCAACTATTAAAAAATTGAATTCATAGTTTAAAAACACCCCTCCAAATCTCCAAGCCCAGATGGTTTCATTAGAGAATTCTACTGAAAGTTTAAAGAATTAACACTAAATCTATACATTATCTTCCAGAAAATAAAATAGGAGAAAATATCTCCTAATTCATTTTACAATGTTGTATTACCCTGACACCAAAGCAAACAAAGACAGTACAAAAACAGGAAACTACAGACCAATATCCAAGTCCTGGCACAACTGTTGTGATACTGTCCTATATTGCAGGATGTTACTCTTGTGGGAAACTGTGTAATGTGTAGAGATATCTCTACATTATTTCTTACAATTGCATGTGAATCTAAATTATTTCAAAATAAAAAATTCACCTACAAAAACTTGTTCCTTTTAAGTCTCATATTTTGAAATATTTTTACTGAATAATATTTTAAGTAATCTTTTTTTTTGCAATTTAATTAATCAAATTTCTAAGTTGGAGTCAATAGCTTATTTCAATATCAATATCAAAGAGATGAAGAAACTGAGATCCAGAAAAGTTGCACGGCTTGATCAAGTTTAACACCACCTTAATTACTAAATTATGACAAGAGTCCTTGACACCCAACTCATACTTTCCACCAAAATATTAGATTGAACTGTATAAAATTACCAATATTGAGCCACTGTTACCTATTAAAAATAGGTTTAACCCCGTATATAATCACCATTGTGGAAAGGACTTTGAATGCTGCTGTATTTTCTAATAAGCATTTATTTAGTATCTATTGCATGCTTAATCAAATATGAAATGCTTAACTCTAAGGAATATGTCATTTAATTCTCCTTTGATGTATGACTACTAGCGTTGTTGCCAGGACTTAGAATCCCTCAGGAACTACCTGAAATCTCATTCTCCCCATCCCAATCTGAAGTCATCGCCTATCTCTTGTGCCGTCATGTTGTTAGGATTTATGTCACTAGACTGGATTCTCAAACACCATGGGAAAAAAGCTGGAGGATCAGCACTTGACTTATGCTCATTCAGAGGCCTAGACCCATGGTCTAATCCCAAAGTTTCCTCTCTCAGAACCACCACCTAAGAAGCTCTAGGTCTAAATAGGTGCAAAACTGTCCTCAGAGCTTGTGAGAGTTTTCCAGACTGAAAATTGTTCCTAGTCTTCCTTTTTGTTTCAGACTAGAATTGAATCAAAGTGGCTAGGGGTGGGTGGAGGAAAAGATGGAGATCCCAGTATCAACCTGTCCTTCTAGGAGTCTTTCACACTGAGGGTGATCCAGGACATTGAAATAGCCCAGGGCCTCTCCATCTAGCCAGCTCCCAGTGCCACCACAGTGCATTGCTCCCTGGACACTCCAGGAGCACACTTCCACCCAGCTGCTTTAGGTTTCCTTTTCAGTAGCTTATCTATCTAACAGTTGTCTCCTTGTGGGCCATAATCAATACACACTAGAGCAGAGAACCTGGATACTCATCCCAGCTCTGCCTGTGAGCAACAGTATGACTTTAAGCACCAACTTAATTCCTCCTATAGCCTTGCTTGCTTGGCTAATAAAGTAGTGAAAATACTGGTGTAATAATCTAATGAGATAATGCCATGTTTTCCAAACCATAGTATGTTTATTAATGATATACGAGATGATTTTAGGTAGTTTATATCAAAATATTTATCTTAAGTACTTTTACTCATACCTTACTAAAGAAGACAAATTGTTTCCTTTTTATAGTAAATTCCCTTTAAAAATAAATGTGTGTCCATTTTTTCAAAATATAAAGTCATTTAAAGAAAAATATTAAGTACATAATGTAACAAAATGACTTGTGAAAGAAACAAATGTATTGGAAACACCGAGTTAACATATGCTGTGCTTGTCAATGTAAGACATCTTGTCTGGTCATACCAACACTGCAATAGAAAGGATGGCGCATGCCTGAATTGTCCCTATGTCCATTCATATCGACAAAATGTAATAGTTAATTGCTTCGCTTTTTTCTTTGCCAGCATATAGTCCCAAAGCATGCAATCCCTGCTACCACCAACTACCCTAGACTTCATGTCACATCACATCACTGTCCTCCTGTGGCTTTAAGCTTCCCGTGTAAGCTCCTCATCTCATGTTTTTAACCACTCAGAATCCATGTCATTCACTTTGCTCACACAATCTTGTCTACCCTGTTGCTACTACGCCGCAACCAATTCACCCTGCAAGATTTATTTCAAAATTCATCTGCGTCTGGATATCTAGATAACTACTTTGCTTTCAGATGGCTTTCTTACTTTGAAAGTCCCCAGCATTGATGACTATAGTTGGTTTTGTCTGCACTTACAATAGCAAGACAAAAGAAATAAACAGAAAATTACAGTGATGGATAATGAGTGCTATGGCAAAGATATTGCACATTGTAGTGCAGGAGGTAGTATATGAAGGTCTTAAAAATACAGACTGGAGCCAGACCATCTGGGTTTGAATTCTGGCACACCACTTGCCACTTGGAGAAGTTATTCAGCCTGAGTCTCAAAATCTCATCTGAAACTGGGGGTAATAACAATTGCTACTTCATTAGGTTACTGTGAGGATGAAATGAGTTAGCATAGGGAAGTGCTTAGACAACACCTGAAATACTAGTTATTGTTATAAGAAAAAGGCACCATTGGCAACATATATGACGTGCTCCTAACCGAGAGTCCTAACCAAGAGCCTGCCTGGAGACGATGGAGTCCAATTCAGTATAGCAGGACAGGTGGGAGTGTATGCGTCTTGGGGGAGGGGAGCAGGTAGAATAGGGTGGACTAGTCAGTGCATATACCAGCTGCAAAGTCACACATAAGTGGGCAGGGGAATGAGGGGTAAAAGTGCACGGCATGTTACAGAACTGCATGTGGCATCTCTAGTTCAAGGGGACTGAGGTAGAAAATGATGGAAAAGGGATGGACTGAGGCCAAGTCACAGGAAAGCTCTGCATGTCATACTCAGAGGTTTGGGGAAAAAAGTATTTGAGTATCTGCTATGTTCCAGATGCTACTTTGTTTTTGGAACTGGACACTAGAGTACAATGGTAAAACATACACAGCCTCTATATTTGGCATGGCCTAATTAGGAAGATAAATACACAATTAAATGACAACAGATAAATACTTAATTGAAGAATGTAGCAAGTGCTATGAAAGCACAAAGCCTACATTTATTTTTTCCAAAGACATGAACAAAGTCTTAACAGATGAGTAAATGTTCACCAAACAACAAGCAGGAAATCAGAAAGGTTACATTATTTACCAAAAAACAATAAAATGGCATTATGTGCCAAACTCTTTCTATACATTTTTTAAAATATTGTATTATTAATCCTTCTGACAAGGAGTTTTATTATTAGCAGTTTTTATTAAACTTATTTTAGAGATGAGGATCCCCAAGGTCACACAGTAAACCAGTTTTCTTGACAAGTTACATTTAGTTTTTTTTAGGATATAGTACTCTTCATACAATAGATACTCTATCACTACTGTATTTGGCAATTAGATAAAAGGCAGTATTATTCTTATTTGTACATAAAGTTTCAAGTTCATGACAAATAGTCCAGGTTCATGACAAAAAAATTCATGACGGTTCATGACAGAAAAACCACAGATTTTCATTTTAAAAGCCCTGAGTTCCACAAACTATGAGAGACGGCTGTGACACGTTAGCATGTCAATATACATACATATAAAACTTCAGAAAACATCCACATGGTACATTTCATATTTAGTAGCTATTTCTTCCAAACAGCAGCAGTCACACCATCCATCATATTGCTTTTTCTGACAGTAAAGAAAATAAACTGTATTTAATCAGAGGATTAACTGAGGACCACACTGATCACAATGGTTTCTCACATTCTTTTGCTGGCAGGTGAGGAATGAAGCTGAAGGTCATGGTAGAAAGATAAAGATGAACATGTTTCCTTTTTCTTGTCTTCTTCCACAGTTATAACCCAAGTTCCTCTGAACACCTTGGCAGACAGAGATGAAGCAGCAGACCCCTGGACATCTGAAGGGGCAAAGCCCACATTCACACTGGATGTGATCGAGTGACTGACAGCAATTACTCAGGATGTCCAACTTAACAGATTGCTTTCACATACCTTATCTCCTTCAGTCTTCATGAAAACTCTGGGAAAGAGCTAATATCATCCTTATTTCACAGAGAAGGGGAAAGAACCTTAAAGGAAGCAAATGATGTAGCTAATTATGGCGGGACTTGCATCTGGGTAGTTGCCTCCAGGTCCACCGAGTTTTATAACCTTTGCTTATCTCTATTCGGAAGGTCTCTGACATTAGCCATGTCCATAAAGGAAATATTGGTTAGACTCACCATTTTATGAGCCTTTTAGCAAGAGGAAATGAGGTTGGTGTCAAGGTGCTTATTCATAGATCAGACAATAGAGGTCATGTGGCTTCTCTTGATCCTCATCCTGTGGCTTTGCTCCCTCATCCCCTGCTCTCTGCACACTGGTCTCCTCACTATTCCTCAAACAGATCAAGCCCAACCATGCTCTCCATTTGCTGTTACTCCGTATGGAATTCTCTTTGTGGCACTCTTCTTAAGAAGGACTTTATTGAAAGACCTTCACTCTCTCCTCTTCTTGTCACCTGATCACCCTTCCCTGCTATATTTTTTTCTATAGCTTTTATCATCATCTGGCATAGTATACATTTTGCAGTATAGTTGATGTACAAGTTACAGGTGTACAATATAGTGATTCACAACTTTTAAAGGTTATACTCCATTCTTAGTTATTATAAAATATTGGCTAAATTCCCTGTGTTGTACAATATATCCTTGTAGCTTATTTTATACATAAGAGTTTATACTCTTAATCCCCTACCCCTCCTATATTGCCCCTCCTCCCTTCCCTTTCCCCACTGGTTTCTCTGTCTGATTTATTTCAGTTAGCAAAATCCCCTCCAAGTCCATCCATGTTGCTGCAACTGGCGAAATTTCATTCTTTTTGTATGACTGAGTAGTATTCCATTGTGTATATATATCACATCTTCTTTATTCATTCATCTGTTGATGGACACTTAGGTTGCTTTCAAATCTTGGCAACTATAAATAATGTTGCTATGAACACTGGGGTGCATGTATTTTTTTGAACTGGTGGTTTTGGGTTTTCTTGGATATATACCCAGGGTCATACGGTAGTTCTATTTTTAGTTTTTTGAGAAATGTCCATACTGTTTTCCACAGTGGCTGCACCAATTTACATTCCCACCAACAGTGTACAAGGATTCCTTTTTCTCCACATTCTCACCAACATTTGTTACTTGTAAACTTTCTGATGATAGCCATCCTGATAGGTGTGAGCTGGTATCTCACTGTGGCTTTGATTTGTTTATTGGCTTGTTGTATACCTTTCCCTACTGGTGTAAACTCTATTAAGGTAAGGAGTTTTGACTGCATTTACTCTGCTATATTCCTACTATCCAGTGACTGGCATGCAATAGACATATAATAAATGTTTGCATAGAAGGAGAGATTGAGATAGAGATATGGAAGACAGAGAAGGAGGAGAAGGAGGGGAAAGAGGTGGAGGAGGAGGAGGGGAGCGAGAAGGAGAGGGAGGGACGGACTTGAACTCTGACTCCACCACCTATTTCATGGCCGGGTAAACTTAGTCACTGTACTCATGGAACACAGTTCCTTCGTCTCGACAATAAAGAGTTTAGATTCAATCACCTCTAAGATGACTTCCAAGGCGAATGTTCCATCATTCTGTGCATTGTGGTTCTACTTTTCCTTTTTTTTCTGATAGGAAAGGGGAAATAAACAGTCAGCCACCAAGGGAAAGGCTGCACACATCAGCAGGCTCTGCTTTCTGCACCTATTATCACACTTACTAGTGTGCTGAACACAGCTAGCCTGACTCTAATGAATAAGGGGCCTGGGATTTCCCTGGTGGTCCAGTGTTGACTGACTCCGCACATCCACTGCAGGGAGCACAGGTTCAGTGTCTGGTCGGGGAACTAAGATCTTGCATGCCGCGCGAGCTCAGACAAAAAAATAAAATAAAGTATGATTGACATGTACACACTGCTATATTTAAAATGGATAACCAACAAGGACCTACTGTATAGCACAGGGAACGCTGCTCAATATTATGTAACAGCCTAAATGGGAAAAGAATTTGAAAAAGAATGTATAACTGGATCACTTTGCTGTACACCTGAAACTAACACAACATTGTTAATCAATTATACTCCAATATAAAATAAAAAGTTTTAAAAAATGAATAAGGGGGTTTTCTATGTGGCATTATTTGAGATATTTCAGGAAAGCTTCCGGTTAGTCAAAAGTATGTTTCCACACAAGTTTCTGTTGATACTTAAAATTCTAAGGTACATGGCATTTCTGTAGGCACTTTCTCTTATTAAATTAGAAATATCCCTCAAAACCCCTATCAGTCACAATACATGTGAGACAGCACTGCAGAAAGAATAGGACTTGGGTGTCAAGAAGACCAGGATGGGAAGCCTGACTCCCACTTAGGGGTTACAAGAAATTGAGCAATTGACTTTATTAAATCTTAGCTTCATAAACTGGAAATGGGGATAATAATAGTACTTGCTTTACAGGGATTTTGTGTGAGAAATAAATGACATGAAGCTTCTAAAGCATTTAAGAAATGATCAGTAAACCAATGCTAATACGTTCTTTTTAATAGTATAGGATTAATGATACCTGAGCCCAGTGAGCAGTTAGCTTCTGGTGTTGGGTTTATAAATGGGCATATTCTGGATAAGGGGAGGAAATATAGAATCAGAACACAAGAGTGAATGTCTCCTTAGGGAGTCAAACGGGCACTCGTGTTGGGGGATGGGGGAGGCTGGGCAATCTGGAGTCACAGGGGCTCCATAAGGAAGAAAGGGATCAAAGAAAACTGTCAGTAGTAATTGCAATCAGAACTCTCACTTTTTCAATGATGTTTTAAACATTTTGAAATGCATTTACTGTCTTTTTGGTTAACCAAGGCCACAGAGTATTGTAATTCCTCAGATACTACACATCATCTCACATCAAATCAAAGCAGCACTAGCTGACACAAGAGAATCCAGTTCTCTGCAGTAGACATGAACACCACTCAGTGGCCCTGAGTTCCTGGCTTGGCCAGTCAACTTATCAGCAAAGGTTGAAGATGTTTGGGAAAATCAAAAAGAGTACTAAAATCTAGAGTGGCGCCAACTCGTTTATCATCCTAAATGAAAACATTGCTGCTGTGTCTAGAGCGCTGACATCTTCTGTATAAACTAGAGATCTTTTTCTTTGTGAACAAAAGTTTCATTTTAGTGATTACATCATGTTTCAAAACTGGTAGAGTACCAAGGAAAAGGAGCGGGAAGTAATCCAGAAAAATAGCTTTGCACCAAAAATAAAGAGGAACCAGTATAAGTAGAAATTGAGGATCACTGTGACTTTATGCCTCCTTATTAAGCCAACTCCTGTTTTCCTAATATCATTTTTTAAGATTTTCTCAATCTTTTGCATCAGTTATCTGAAACTTGTAATATTCAATATTAGACAACTATCACTGCACTCAATAAGAAAAATTAAAACCTAAACCTTTAGAGAAATAGAAACAGAAAATAGCATTGTCTTAAACATATTGTCATTTGATAGACTACATATTTATGATGTGGTCTCCTCCCAAATAACTCAAATCTGGGTTAGTGAAATTTCTGATTCACTGTTTGACTTTTGAAGAGTTTTAGCAGCTTTGAGGACTCTTTCTCTGCTCTAAAATAATTGCTCCAAAGAACTAATACACAAATATCAGTCTTTCGGCAGTTTATTATTGAGGGCCCACAATGCTAAAGGCAGACTTAGGCACTTTCCTCTCAGGTCCAACTGCACCTGAGAGCACATTTCACGTTGCCATTAAGCTGCCAGCCCTTGAGAGCTAAGACTTCTTAATTTCATCACTTTCCTTATACACAGCACATATTAAGCACTGAATTGAATATCTTTTAAATTAATAAATGAATAATGTATAAATTAGTCACCACTGGGAATGTGAACTTGTTTAAAGCTCAACTTATCTTACAAGTTAGCTGGATAGATAAGATATGCAAAATTAAATAACAAACCAAAAGTTGAATTACCCTAATGGCTTAACTTCTCCAGGGAAGAGTATGTGGGCAGTAGCTATCCTGAAATAAGGAGAAGCAGGACAGCCTGCTGGGTGAGAGTTTAGGCTCTGAAATGAGATAGAATTTGTTGCTTGACTCTATCATTTGCTAGCTGTATAAACTTGGGTAAGTTACTGTCAAAGGATAATGAGACCATTACACATTATCTGAAATAAGAAGACAAAGCAGAATGTAATGCTTGTACAGCAAGAGAGAGTGATACTGGTCAGGCACAGGCTCTGTTGGTCTTCCAAAGGATTTAGGGGAAGCATGCTGTTCATGGACACTTTCAGAGGCATCTGTAGAAGGCTGACTACTGGGGGTAAAAGCTGTTGTTAACTGGTTGAAACTAAGAAATGTATTTGTTGGAGTGAGTCCTGATTGTCTGACTTTCAGAAGCAAAGTGCTGTCCTTGATTGGCTGGCTTATAAAACACATTCACTGCAGCAGTTGTTGATCAAGTGGACTGGATTTACAACCAGTTCTGTTGACCACTTGTTGCCATGGCTACAGAACAATTAATCTTTTCGTATGTATGTGAAAACTTAACCTTTCTAGATTTCAGTTTCTTATCTATAAACTTCACAGGGGTTTTATATGAATTTTAAAAGATAACACTCACGGCTTCCCTGGTGGCGCAGTGGTTGAGAGTCCGCCTGCCGATGCAGGGGTACCGGGTTCGCGCCCCGGTCTGGGAGGAGGCCACAGCAGAGGGAGGCCCGCATACCACAAAAAAAAAAAAAAAAAAAAAGATAACACTCAAAGAACTTATACTGTGCTTGCCACATAGCATTCAGTAAAAGTTATGTTCATATTTTTAAGATACACATGAAGCATTTTGTTTGGAAGATGAATAGAGTTCCTATGAAATATGGTCTGAATGCTTTTGCTGGAACACCATGAAACATTGTCATTTACTTCCTATTTTCCCTTTCTCCACTCTTGATTGAAAAAAAAAACAACTCAACTAACATGGTATTTTATTCACAAAGGCCTAATATTTCGTTTAAATGGGCTTATATTACCTAGGATTCTGTTTTTCTTCTATTCTATCTTAGCTCACTTTAGATTCTGAAGGCATGAGATAAATAGAATGGCTGTTCTCCAGTGCCTTAGGAGAATATGGGGAATTGTGGTAGACTGGATTATTGTCTCCAATTCTTCTCTCCTACCTTGTTATAGATTGTACATGACTTTACACTGTCTCTCACGAAGTAAACAGTGTGTTCCCTACCCCCAATGATACTGGTGTTGGCCACATGAATTACTTTAGTCAGTGGATTGTAGCAGATGTAATTCAAGGAAAGGCTTTAGCCTTGCTTTTAGGATTTGGCTTGGAATTTTGCATCTTTGCCATCTACCATGAGAGTAACATACCCCATCCAAGAAGAACAAGGAGGCACACAGAGCAGATCTGGACCCAATGTGTAGGCTGAAGCCAGGCCCAGGTCACCAACAGACCCTTGACTGAGAAAAATAAGTATTTGTTGGTGTAAAGTCACTGTGGTTTGTTGTACAGCAAAGGCTGACTAATATATAAAGGAAAGAGATGAGGCAGAGCCTGGATGGTTATAGAATGAAAAAGAGAAATGGAGCAGGAACGGGGAGTAAAGAACCAGAGAAATAAATTAACCTAAGAAAAATATTGCCATTACCTTGTTTTGCTTCATCTGTAAGGAGAATATTGATACATTAATACTTTCCTCCTAGGTACAAAATAATACAAAGATAGAGCAATCAAGAAGACTAAAATATAGGGCTCTCTGGGAGAAATACACTCAGTGCAAAACAGAAAGATAAGTGTTTCATACCTGGCATTTAAGAAGCCAGCGTACTAAAGACTGAGGAGGCTATAAGCTGAAAAACTAATCCTGAGACTGGGAAGTTTCAGAAAGAAAAGAGAAGACCAATATTCTAGGTGCTAGGACAGTCTTCTTACAAAGTCTTTTTTTTTTTTAATCACACTGCGGATTTGATTCAATGTAGGATTAAATTCATTCTTTATGTTAATATATGGCACCGAAGATTAGATATTAAGTAAAAACATAGAGGATCTCTGAGGCACAGCTAGAAAATATGGACAAATAATTATTAGATGTGATTCATTTGATAAGGATGACTCTAACTTTTCTGATCCAGAAGGATCTTGCAGATGTCAGAATCATCAAAATCAGCATATATTATCTTTTAAATACTAATGAACAATATTGAGAAAGTGGCAGCTCATATCATTTGAGGCTTCAAGTTTAAATTTATCGTATCATGAAGTCAAATATCAAAATGTTACCTTTGATTAAACTAATATTAGAACTCTGGGGAAAACTCCAGAACATCTTTGGTTATCTAGGTCAGACCCATTCCATAAGAGTCTTGTTAATTTATGAGTGTCTAGTTAATTTCTTTCATGAAAAAGATTATAATTTCAGATCCCAAGGGTTTTACAATGACAGCCTAAACAAAGATGTCTCTTTGAAACCAAACTATAAACTCAACAGTTTAAATTATATATGCCAGATTGCATCTCATAAATTTAGAACACTCTTCTTAAAAGATTAGAATGCAATGAAGTTAAACTGTTTATATTTAGAAATTCTGAACTTTTAGAAGAAACGCCAACTTGTCCACATCAGCCCTCACTATTTAAAACAGGTCATGTGCATTTGATGGCTGTGAGGTTTTAATTCCTTCCCTGTTATGGTGTTATCATAGTAACAACTTTGAAAAAAAAAGTACACTTTGTTCTTGCTTCTGCATTTCTTTTTAATAACATTCTCAACTTATCTACACAGTCAAAGGAAAAGAAAATTTAGGACACTCCTTTTTTCCCCACTCAAACTGCTGTTGCTAAAAGAAGACGTTGAACCTGAATTATTTAGATATACTCTACATTATCTGAATTTGTTGGGTAAAAATTCAAGCTTTTCTTTTGGTTCAGCAAAACAGGCTTTGAGGGATAAGTAAATACAGTTGAGGAAGTTCTTTGAACTAGCAATTATTTATCAACTAAAATGCTTCCAGTTACTGTTAACAAAAACACAGGCATCACACCCTCACATTATAACCTCCACAGGCAGAAAAGAAGAAACTCCCTGACTTCTGCCTTCTCCCATTTCCCAAAAGTCCCTCACACAAACTTTCCCTCAAGTCTCCTGGCTAGAAGAGATTCATATGCCTAGCACAGGCTAGCAGAATAGAACCAATTGCTTTAGGACAACTAAGATTCATTCCCTGCACTGAGGACAGATCCAGGCACCCCTGAAGCCCATGGCCTTATGGTATACAATTGGGTTTAATACATAAATTGCATGAGGGGAGAATTATAGTTTAATAGATGATTGACAGTATCTGCCATTGGCTTTTAGCTACATTTTTATAGCACTTAAAAATATTCAAACATTTTTAGATATGTATTTTAATTCTCAAAACATCTGGAAAGATGGAATATAACCAATTATTCCTATCTTACATACTGAAGTCCAGAGAAGTTAAGTGGTTTGCCCAAGGCCACAAAACTGATAAAAAGATCTTGAATTTGTGTCATATTCATTTTTAAAATAATCACATAATGTTAAATAGTTCCCCAATAATGGGAAATTATATTAATTAATTTCCCTTTTAAAACATGCAGGCATTTATGTTATTTTTTAATGTTAAAAAAACACCAGGAATCCCCCTGACATGTTCTCCTTCTGATATGAATTTCTACTTGACAGGCACTTTATGCTATTATGAATTTGTATAATAGCCTCACTCAAAGAAAAAGAGAGTCTTTACACTTCGACATGGTAAAAACAGTTGAAAACTCTTTCAAAAGCAAGATGAACTGCCCATGCTACAGTTGACCAATATCCTATCCTGTATGTAGGAGATGACACTGACTGTTACTGATGCAGAATTATAGAGAATGTCACTGTCCTTAAACTCATTTATTGCAATAAAAGGCAGAGAGGAGACCACCTGGAGTCAGTTAGCCCAACTTCTGCCTCTCAGCTGGGCAAATAAAGGGATTCTATCTCCTTTTAAAATATTTGTAGGGGCTTCCCTGGTGGCGCAGTGGTTAAGAATCCGCCTCCCAATGCAGGGGACATGGGTTCGAGCCCTGGTCCAGGAAGATCCCACATGCAACTGAGCAACTAAGCCCATGTGCCACAACTACTGAAACACGTGCACCTAGAGCCTGTGCTCCACAACATGAGAAGCCCACACACCACAACAAAGAGTAGCCCCCGCTCGCCGCAACTAAAGAAAGCCTGTGTGCAGCAACGAAGACCCAACACAGCCAAAAGTAAATTTAAAAAAAAATTGTAGAGAAAGATCATCTGTAGTTAGCACTGGTACCTTGCTAAGCTGATTCAAAATGTCTCATGTCATAGGCAGCTCTATAACTGTACTCACCTTCTTGGTTGCTGTGTACTCACAAAAGGGCCTTCATATTCCCTTCTGTGAGCAATGGAAGTGAAAGTGCCATGAGAGTGTCACTCTCTCAAGTAAGGTCAGCCTTAACTCTCTTGTCAATTCTGCTACCTCTTCTCTGTTTTTTTTTGTTTTGTTCTGGGGGGGTGGTTATTAAATAATATTGATAAATTCCTAATTTATTCATTCTTATTAGCAATATTTTTAGAACTCCACAGGCCAATCCCATTAAAAAGTTAGTTAGTAGTGAATGATTCTTTAAATTAACATTACTCTTTTGAGATTTTCAAAAGTATTTCACTTCTAGGAATCTGTCCTCTAGAAATATATGCACATGTACACCAAGATATATGTACTAGGCACTTCATTGCTACATTGTTGTAATTATGAAAATTTAGGACCAATATAAATTACCATCAGTAGAAGCGCAGTTAAATAAATTGTTATATGCACATAAATGGAACTTCAGGCAGTTCTTTTAAAAATTTGGTAAATTTTTATGTACTGATGGAGAAGATGTATATCATAAATTGTTTTATTTTAAAAGCAAGATATGGAGCAATACTTACTCTGTATTCCATTTTTGCTTTAAAAATACATGGTATGAAATAAATGAATAAATAAATTAAAATATATGTTGTATGAGCATAGAAAATCTCTGGAAGTGTACACAGCACCCTGTTAACAGTGAAACTTGTAGGAGAGTGGCAGTAAAGAATAAAATAGCTTACTTTTAACTGTATACATTTCTGTGTAGTTAGCTAAGTATTCAGTTTATAATTTTAAGTAATCTGAAAATAAAAAAGTACAATTTTAGAATATTGGACCTCATTATGCAATTGTTTTTTCATTAGAGTGGTTTGATAAAAGAGATCATAGAGTTACAGTAAGGAGTAGTGATGAACAAACTGCCAGGGTTTGAATACCAGCTCTGCTATTTACTAACTGTGCACCCTGGGGTAAGGGACTTAGCATTGTGCCTCAGTTTCCTCATCTGTAAAGTGGGGACAATCACAGTACCAACTGAGAATGTTGTAAGAAGAAAAAGGACATAGAAAATTCTAACTTAAAACAGTATCTGTGGTCCCACCCATCAGGAAACTTACACAAGCATCTTAGATAGCCTCATCCACCAGAGGGCAGATAGCAGAAGCAAGAAGAACTACAATCCTGCAGCCTGTGGAACAAAAACAACATTCACAGAAAGATACACAGGATGAAAATGCAGAGGGCTATGTACCAGATGAAGGAAGAAGATAAAACCCCAGAAAAACAACTGAATGAAGTGGAGATAGGCAACCTTCCAGAAAAAGAATTGAGAATAATGATAGTGAAGATGATCCAGGACCTTGGAAAAAGAATGGAGGCAAAGAACGAGAAGATGCAAGAAATGTTTAACAAAGACCTAGAAGAATTAAAGAACAAACAAACAGAGATGAACAATACAATAACTGAAATGAAAACTATATTAGAAGGAATCACTAGCAGGATAACTGAGGCAGAAGAACGGACAAGTGACGTGGAAAACAAAATGGTGGAATTCACTGCTTCAAAACAGAATAAAGAAAAAAGAATGAAAATGAATGAAGACAGCCTAAGAGACCTCCGGGACAACATTAAACACAACAACATTCGCATTACAGGAGTACCAGAAGAAGAGAGAGGGAAAGGACCCGAGAAAATATTTGAAGAGATTATAGACGAAAACTTCCCTAACATGGGAAAGGAAATAGCCACCCAAGTCTAGGAAGAACAGCGAGTCCCATAAAGGATAAACCCAAAGAAAAACACGCCGAGACACATAGTAATCAAATTAGCAAAAATTAAAGACAAAGAAAAATTATTGAAAACAGCAAGGGAAAAATGACAAATAAGGTACAAGGGAACTCCCATAAGGTTAACAGCTGATTTCTCAGCAGAAACTCTACAAGCCAGAAGGGAGTGGCATGATATACTTAAAGTGATGAAAAGGAAGAACCTACAACCAAGATTACTCTACCTGGTAAGGATCTCATTCAGATTCGATGGAGAAATTAAAAGCTTTATAGACAAGCAAAAGCTAAGAGAATTCAGCACCACAAAGCCAGCTCTACAACAAATGCTAAATGAACTTCTCTAAGTGGGAAACACAAGAGAAGAAAAGGATCTACAAAAACAAACCCAAAGCAATTAAGAAAATGGTCATAGGAACATCCATACAAATAATTACATTAAATATAAATGGATTAAAGGCTCTAAACAAAAGACACAGGCTTGCTGAATGGATACAAAAACAAGACCCATATATATGCTGTCTACAAGAGACCCACTTCAGACCTAGGGACACATACAGACTGAAAGTGAGGGGATGGAAATAGATATTCCATGCAAATGGAAATCAAAAGAAAGCTGGAGTAGCAAAACTCATATCAGATAAAATAGGCTTTAAAATAAAGAATGTTACAAGAGACAAAGAAGGACACTACAAAATGATAAAGGGATCAAGCCAAGAAGAAGATATAACAATTATAAATATATATGCACCCAAAAAGGAGCACCTCAATACATCTGGCAACTGCTAACAGATCTAAAAGAGGAAATCGACAGTAACACAATAATACTGGGGACTTTAACACCTCACTTAAACCAATGGACAGATCATCCAAGCAGAAAATTAATAAGGAAACACAAGCTTTAAATGACACAATAGACCAGATAGATTTAATTGATATTTATAGGACATTCCATCCAAAAACAGCAGATTACACTTTCTTCTCAAGTG
>NC_041217.1:123504276-123504768 GCF_002837175.3 Physeter macrocephalus
AACCTGGAAGAAATGGACAAATTCTTAGAAAGGTATAACCTTTCAAGACTGAACCAAGAAGATATAGAAAATATGAACAGGCAAATCACAAGTAATGAACTTGAAACTGAGATTTAAAATATTCCAACAAACAAAAGTCCAGGACCAGATGGCTTCACAGGTGAATTCTATCAAACATTTAGAGAAGAGCTAACACCCATCCTTCTAAAACTCTTCCAAAAAGTTGCAGAGGAAGGAACACTCCCAAACTCATTCTATGAGGCCACCATCACCCTGATACCAAAACCAGACAAAGATACTACAAAAAAAGAAAATTACAGACCAATATCACTGATGAATATAGATGCAAAAATCCTCAACAAAATACTAGCAAACAGAATCCAACAACACATTAAAAGGATCATACACAATGATCAAGTGGGATTTATCACAGGGATGCAAGGATTCTTCAATATACACAAATCAATCAATGTGATACACCATATTAACAAA
>NC_041217.1:123504787-123508991 GCF_002837175.3 Physeter macrocephalus
AAAGAGAATCCAACAACACATTAAAAGGATCATACACCATGATCAAGTGGGATTAATCCCAGGGATGCAAGGATTCTTCAATAAATGCAAATCAATCAAAGTGATACACCATATTAACAAACTGAAGAATAAAAACCATATGATCATCTCAATAGATGCAGAAAAAGCTTTTGACAAAATTCAACACCCATTTATGATAAAAACTCTCCAGAAAGTGAGCATAGAGGGAACCTACCTCAACATAATAGAGGCCATATACAACATACCCACAGCAAACTTCATTGTCAGTGGTGAAAAACTGAATGCATTTCCTCTAAGAACAGGAACAAGATAAGGATGTCCACTCTCACCACTATTATTCAACATAGTTTTGGAAGTCCTAGCCACGGCAATCAGAGAAGAAAAAGAAATAAAACGAATACAAATTAGAAAAGAAGAAGTACAACTGTCAGTGTTTGCAGATGACATGATACTATACGTAGAGAATCCAAAAAATGCCAACAGAAAACTATTAGAGCTAATCAATGAATTTGGTAAAGTTGCAGGATACAAAATTAATGCACAGAAATCTCTTGCATTCCTATACACTAATGATGATAAATCTGAAAGAGAAATTAAGGAAACACTCCCATTTACCATTGCAACAAAAAGAATAAAATACCTAGGAATAAACCTACCTAAGGAGACAAAAAACCTGTATGCAGAAAACTTTAAGACACAGATGAAAGAAATTAAAGATGATACCAACAGATGGAGAGATATACTATGTTCTTGGATTGGAAGAATTCATATTGTGAAAATGACTTTACTACCCAAAGCAATCTACAGATTCAATGCAAACCCTATTAAATTACCAATGGCATTTTTTACGGAACTAGAACAAAAAAATCTTAAAATTTGTATAGAGACACAAAAGACCGCCAATAGCCTAAGCAGTCTTGAGGGAAAAAAACGGAGCTGGAGGAATCAGACTTCCTGAATTCAGACTATACTACAAAGCTACAGTAATCAAGACAATATGGCACTGGCACAAAAACGGAAACATATATCAATGGAACAAGATAGAAAGCACAGAGGTAAACCCACGCACCTATGGTCAACTAATCTATGACAAAGGAGAAAGGATATACAATGGAGAAAACACAGTCTCTTCAATAAGTGGTGCTGTGAAAAATGGACAGCTACATGTAAAAGAATGTAATTAGAACACTCCCTAACACAAGACACAAAAATAAAGTCAAAATGGATTCAAGACCTAAATGTAAGACCAGACACTATAAAACTCTTAGAGGAGAACATAGGAAGAACACTCTTTGACATAAGTCACAGCAAGATCTTTTTTGATGCACCTCCTAGAGTAATGGAAATAATAACAAAAATAAACAAATGGGACCTAATGAAACTTAAAAGCTTTTGCACAGAAAAGCTCCATAAAGAAGATGAAAAGACAACCTTCAGAATGGGAAAAAATATTTGCAAATGAATCAACGGACAAAGGATTAATCTCCAAAATATATAAACAGCTCATGCAGCTCAATATTAAAGAAACAAACCACCCAATCCAAAAATGGGCAGAAGACCTAAATAGACATTTCTCCAAAGAAGACATACAGATGGCCAAGAAGCACATGAAAAGCTGCTCAACATCACTAATTATTAGTGTAATGCAAATCAAAACTACAATGAGGTATCACCTGACACCAGTTAGAATGGGCATCATCAGAAAATCTACAAACAACAAATGTTGGAGAGAATGTGGAGAAAAGGGAACCCTCTTGCACTGTTTGTGGGAATGTACATTGATACAGCCACTATGGAGAACACTATGGAGGTTCCTTAAAAAACTAAAAATAGAATTACCATATGATCCAGCAATCCCACTACTGGGCATAAACCCAGAGAAAACCGTAATTCAAAAAGACACTTACACCCCAATGTTCATTGCAGCACTATTTACAATAGCCAGGTCATGGAAGCAAGCTAAATGCCCATCGACAGACGAATGGATAAAGAAGATGTGGTACATAAATACAATGAAATACTACTCAGCCATAAAAAGGAATGAAATTGAGTCATTTGTTGAGACGTGGGTAGATCTAGAGACTGTCGTACAGAGTGAAGCAAGTGAGAAAGAGAATAACACATATCATATATTAACTCATGTATGTGGAACCTAGAAAAATGGTACAGATGTACCGGTTGCAGGGCAGAAGTTAAGACACAGATGTAGAGAACAAAACTATGGACACCAAGGGGGGAAAGCCACGGTGGGTGGGGATGGTTGTCTGCTGAATGGGCAATTGGGATTGACATGATGACTAATAAGAACCTGCTGTATAAAAAAATAAATAAAATTAAATTAAAAAATAAAAAAAAACAAAACAGTATCTGAACATAGTAAAGGGTCAGTAAGTGTTAGCAACTAATAGAGAAGAAGTACAGAAAAGATACATGCCTTAATGAAAATGGTCTATCTCACTGGTCCCAAAAGTTGGGATTAGAACTCAGGCTGCCTGGTTCCTAGTTCACTGGCCTTTAAATGATAGACTTTGTTCTTTCTCTTTCACATTACCTCTTTTAAGTCTCTGAGATCAGTCCAGTTTCCTCCACTCTTTATTCTAGAGGAAACTGTCTCTGGCACTCAAGAGACATACATAGAAAATTATAAAAATAAAATAAAAGCATCAAGAAAATGTTCAAGATACAAGGACAGCCATAAAAAGAAACAAAATTGAGTTATTTGTAGTGAGGTGGATGGACTTAGAGTCTTTCATACAGAGTGAAGTAAGTCAGAAAAAGAAAAACAAATACTGTATGCTAACACATATACATGGAATCTAAAAAAAAAAAAAAAAGGTTCTGTGAGCCTAGAGGCAGGACAGGAATAAAGATGCAGACATAGAGAATGGACTTGAGGACACGGGGAGGGGGAAGGGTAAGTTGAGATGAAGTGAGAGAGTAGCATTGGCATATATACACTACCAAATGTAAAACAGATAGCTAGTGGGAAGCAGCTGCATAGCACAGGGAGATCAGCTCGGTGCTTTGTGACCACCTAGAGGGGTGGGATAGGGAGGGTCGGAGGGAGACGCAAGAGCGAGGAGATATGGGGATATATGTATATGTATAGCTGATTCACTTCTTACAAAGCAGAAACTAACACACCATTGTAAAGCAATTATACACCAATGAAGATGTTTAAAAAAAAAGATACAAGGACAATAATTCATACAGGAAGTCCAATAATTTCCTGGAAATGTGTGTTCTTAAATGTAATTTCCTGCAGTTGTCAGCGAGATGCATGTACAGTTAACTGTGAGGAAAAATGAATCTGCTAGCAAAATTTAATTTGAAAAAAATATTATGGAAAAGAATCCTCCAAAATTTCACCAACATGTCATGTCAATTTTTATAGAGCCTAATAGCTCAAACAATTGCTCCTCAAGGGCTAAATATTACAGATGTTTTTGTTCTCAGAATGATGCTGCAGTAAGCCATCAAGCACAATCAGCACATATGAACATCAAACCCTTCTGTGAAAGGCCTGAGCTCTGGGGAAACAAATAATTGCTTATCACATGTTAGGTATTCAACAAATATCTGTTGAATGGATTAATGAATGTATACTTCAAATCTGATTACACAATTGCATATCTGCTGGCTGTCCATTTCTGGTGTACTTGAAAATCTTCTGATGGGGCAGTCAAGATGGCGTACCAGGAGGATGTGGAATTCACGTCTCCTCACAACTAGAGCACAAGCCAGGCACTGGTGGGGGACCACAGACACCTAAGGGGATGGTAGGAACACCCCGAAACCAGCTTGCAGGATTTAGGTTCCCGGGATGGAGGTCAGGCCTGAGCTCCTGTGGTGGGAGCTCCGAGTGCAAACTGCTGGACTAACAGAGAACCTCAGACCCCAGGAAATATCAATCGAAATGAGGCCTCCCGGAGGTCCTCATCTCAGCACCAAGACCCAGCTCTACCCAACTGCCTGAAAACTCCAGTGCTGGACACCTCAGGCAAAACAACCAGTAAGACAGAAATACAGCACCACCCATCAAAAAAAAAAAAAAAAAAAAAAAGAAATGATAAAAAATTTGTTACAGACAAAGGAGCAAGGTAAAAACCTACAACACCAAATAAATGAAGACAAACTAGGCAAACTAACTGAAAAAGAATTCAGAGTAATGATAGAAAAGATG
>NC_041217.1:123509381-123510601 GCF_002837175.3 Physeter macrocephalus
ATGGAGAAAATACAAGAAACATTTAACAAGGATCTAGAAGAACTAAAGAGCAAACAAACAGTGATGAACAACACAATAACAGAAATTAAAAATACTCTAGAAGGAATCAATAGCAGAATAACTGAGGCAGAGGAATGGATAAGTGACCTGGAAGATAAAATGGTGGAAATAACTGCCAGGGAGCAGAATAGAGAAAAAAGAATGAAAAGAATTGAGAACAGTCTCAGAGACCTCTGGGACAACATTAAACACACCAACATTCAAATTATAAGGATCCCAGAAGAAGAAGATAAAAAGAAAGGGTTTGAGAAAATATTTGAAGAGATTATAATTGAAAACTTCCCCAACATGGGAAAGGAAATAGTCACTCAAGTCCAGGAAGCACAGACAGTACCATACAGGATACACCCAAAGAGAAACATGCTGGGAAACATATTAACCAAATTATCAAAAATTAAATACAAAGAAAAAATATTAAAAGCAGCAAAGGAAAAGCAACAAATAACATAAAAGAGAATCCCCGTAAGGTTAACAGCTGATTTTTCAGTAGAAACTGTGCAAGCCAGGAGTGGCAGGACATATTTAAAGTGATGAAAGGGAAAAACCTACACCCAAGATTACTCTACCAAGCAAGGATCTCATTCAGATTTGACAGAGAAATTAAAAACTTTGCAGACAAGCAAAAGTTAAGAGAATTCAGCACCACCAAACCAGCTTTACAACAAATGCTAAAGGAACTTCTCTAGGCAGGAAACAAGGAAAAAGATACTCCATGAAAATGGAACACAAAAGAAAGCTGGAATAGCAATCCTTATATCAGACAAAATAGACTTTAAAATAAAGACTATTACAAGAGAAAAAGAAGGACACAACATAATGATCAAGGGATCAATCCAAGAAGAAGATATAACAATTCTAAATATTTATGCACCCAACCTAGGAGCACCTCAATACATAAGGCAAATGCTAACAGCCATAAAAGGGAAATTAACAGTAACACCATCATAGTAGGGGACTTTAACACCCCACTTTCACCAATGGACAATGACGACCCAAAACCTATGGGAGGCAGCAAAAGCAGTTCTAAGAGGAAAGTTTATAGCAATACAATCTTACCTCAAGGAACATGAAACATCTCAAATAAACAACGTAACCATACACCTAAAGCAATTAGAGAAAGAAGAACAAAAAAATCCCAAAGTTAGCAGAAGGAAAGAAAT
>NC_041217.1:123511972-123539214 GCF_002837175.3 Physeter macrocephalus
ATATCAGACAAAATAGACTTTAAAATAAAGACTATTATAAGAGACAAAGAAGGACACTACATAATGATCAAGGGATCAATCCAAGAAGAAGATATAACAATTCTAAATATTTATGCACCCAACCTAGGAGCACCTCAATACATAAGGCAAATGCTAACAGCCATAAAAGGGAAATTAACAGTAACACCATCATAGTAGGGGACTTTAACACCCCACTTTCACCAATGGACAGATCATCCAAAATGAAAATAAATAAGGAAACACAAGCTTTAAATGATACATTAAACAAGATGGACTTAATGGATATTTATAGGACATTCCATCCAAAAATAACAGAATACACTTTCTTCTCAAATGCTCATGGCACATTCTCCAGGATAGACCATATCTTGGGTCACAAATCAAGCCTTGGTAAATTTAAGAAAATTGAAATTGTATCAAGTATCTTTTTGAACCACATCACTATGAGACTAGATATCAATTACTGGAAAAAAATCTGTAAAACATACAAACACATGGAAGCTAAATAATATGCTACTAAATAACCTAGAGATCACTGAAGAAATCAAAGAGGAAATAAAAAAATACCTAAACAAATGACAATGAAAACATGACGACCCAAAACCTATGGGAGGCAGCAAAAGCAGTTCTAAGAGGAAAGTTTATAGCAATACAATCTTACCTCAAGGAACATGAAACATCTCAAATAAACAACGTAACCATACACCTAAAGCAATTAGAGAAAGAAGAACAAAAAAATCCCAAAGTTAGCAGAAGGAAAGAAATCATAAAGGTCAGATCAAAAATAAATGAAAAAGAAATGAAGGAAACAATAGCAAAGATCAATAAAACTAAAAGCTGCTTCTTTGAGAAGATAAACAAAATTGATAAACCATTAGCCAGACTCATCAAGAAAAAAAGAGAGAAGGCTCAAATCAACAGAATTAGAAATGAAAAAGTGGAAGTAACTACTGATATGCAGAAATACAAAGGATCATGAGAGATTACTACAAGCAGCTATATGCCAACAAAATGGACAACCTGGAAGAAATGGACAAATTCTTAGAAAAGCACAACCTTCTGATACTGAACCAGGAAGAAGTAGAAAATATAAACAGACCAATCACAAGCACTGAAATTGAGACTGTGATTAAAAATCTTCCAACAAACAAAAGCCCAGGACCAGATGGCTTCACAAGGGAATTCTATCAAACATTTAGAGAAGAGCTAACACCTATCCTTCTCAAATGCTTCCAAAATAGAGCAGATGGAGGAATGCTCCCAAACTTATTCTACGAGGCCACCATCACCCTGATACCAAACCAGACAAAAATGTCACAAAAAAAGAAAATTACAGGCCAATGTCTCTGATGAACATAGATGCAAAAATCTTCAACAAAAAACTAGCAAACAGAATCCAGCAGCACATTAAAAGGATCATACACCATGATCAAGTGGGGTTTATCCCAGGATTGCAAGAATTCTTCAATATATGCAAATCAATCAATGTGATACACCATATCAACAAATCGAAGGATAAAAACCATATGATCATCTCAATAGAAGCAGAAAAAGCTTTTGACAAAATTCAACACCTATTTATGATAAAAACTCTCCAGAAAGTAGGCACAGAGGGAACCTACCTCAACCTAATAAAGGTCATACATGACAAACCCACAGCCAACATTGTTCTCAATGGTGAAAAACTGAAACCATTTCCACTAAGATCAGGAACAAGACAAGGTTGCCCACACTCATCACTATTATTCAACATTGTTTTGGAAGTTTTAGCCACAGCAATCAGAGAAGAAAAAGAAATAAAAGGAATACAAATTGGAAAAGAAGTAAAACTGTCACTGTGTGCAGATTACATGACACTATACATAGAGAATCCTAAAGATGCTACCCGAAAACCACTACAGCTAATCAGTGAATTTGGTAAAGTAGCAGGATACAAAATTAATGCACAGAAATCTCTTGCATTCCTATACACTAATGATGAAAAATCTGAAAGAGAAATTAAGGAAACACTCCCATTTACCATTGCAACAAAAAGAATAAAATATCTAAGAATAAACCTACCTAAGGGGACAAAAGGCCTGTATGCAGAAAACTATGACACTGATGAAAGAAATTAAAGATGATACAAACAGGTGGAGATATACCATGTTCTTGGATTGGAAGAATCAACATTGTGAGAATGACTTTACTACCCAAAGCAATCTACAGATTCAATGCAATCCCTGTCAAACTACCAATGGCATTTTTCACAGAACTAGAACAAAAATTTTCACAATCTGTATGGAAACACAAAAGACCCTGAATAGCTAAAGCAATCTTGAGATAGAAAAACAGAGCTGGAGAAATCAGCCTTCCTGACTTCAGACTATTCTACAAAGCTGCAGTAACCAAGACACTATGGTACTGGAACAGAATCAGAAATATAGATCAATGGAACAGGATAGAAAGACCAGATATAAACCCACGCACATATGGTCACGTATTTTTTTTTTTTTTTTTTTGTGGTACGTGGGCCTCTCACTGCTGTGGCCTCTCCCGTCGCAGAGCACAGGCTCTGGACGCGCAGGCTCAGCAGCCATGGCTCACGGGCCCAGCCGCTCCGCGGCATGTGGGATCTTCTCGGACCGGGGCACGAACCTGCGTCCCCTGCATCGGCAGGTGGACTCTCAACCACTGCGCCACCAGGGAAGCCCAGGTCACCTTATTATTGATAAAGGAGGCAAGAATATACATTGGAAAAAAGACAGCCTCTTCAATAAGTGGTTCTGGGAAAACTGGACAGCTACATGTAAAACAATGGAATTAGAGCACTCCCTAACACCATACGCAAAAATAAACTCAAAATGGATTAAAGACCTAAATTAAGGCCAGACACTTAGAGGAAAACAAAGGCAAATACTCTATGACATAAATCACAGCAAGGGGCTTCCCTGGTGGTGCAGTGGTTGAGAATCCGCCTGCCAATGCAGGGGACACGGGTTCGTGCCCCGGTCCGAGAAGACCCCACATGTCGCAGAGCGGCTGGGCCCGTGAGCCATGGCCGCTGAGCCTGCACATCCGAAGCCTCTGCTCCGCAATGGGAGAGGCCACAACAGTGAGAGGCCCGCGTACCACAAAAAAAAAAAAAAGAAAAAAAAGAAAAAAAAATCACAGCAAGATCTTTTTTGACCCACCTCCTAGAGAAATGGAAATAAAAACAAAAATTAAAAAATGGGACCTAATGAAACTTAAAAGCTTTTGCACAGCAAAGGAAATCACAAACATGACAGAAAGACAACCTCAGAATGGGAGAAAATATTTGCAAACGAAGCAAGTGACAAAGGATTCATCTCCAAAATTTACAAGCAGCTTATGCAGCTCAATATCAAAAAAACAAAGAACCCAATCCAAAAATGGGCAGAAGACCTAAATAGACATTTCTCCAAAGAAGATACACAGATTGGCAACAAACACATGAGAAGATGCTCAACATCACTAATCATTAGAGAAATACAAATGAAAACTACAATGAGGTATCACCTCACACCGGTCAGAATGGTCATCATCAAAAAATCTGCAAACAGTAAATCCTGGATAGGGTGTGGAGAAAAGGGAACCCTCTTGCACTGTTGGTGGGAATGTAGATTGGTACAGTCACTATGGACAATGGTATGGAGGTTCCTTAAATAACTAAACATAGAACTAACATATGAACCAGCAGTCCCACTACTGGGCATATACCCTGAAAAAACCATAATTCAAAAAGAGTCATGTACCCTAATGTTCATTGCAGCACTGTTTTCAATAGCCAGTACATGGAAGCAACCTAAGTGTCCACTGACAGATGAATGGATAAAGAAGATGTGGCACGTATATACAATGGATTATTACTCAGCCATAAAAAGAAACAAAATTGAGTTATTTGTAGTGAGGTAGATGGACCTCCAGTCTGTCATACAGAGTGAAGTAAGTCAGAAAGAGAAAAACAAATACCGTATGCTAACACATATATGTGAAATACAAAAAAAAAAAAAAAAATGGTTCTGATGAACCCAGGGGCAGGACAGCAGTAAAGACACCCACGTAAAGAATGGACCTGAGGACAGGGTGAGGGGGAAGGGTAAGCTGGGTCGAAGTGAGAGAGTAACATTGACATATGTACACTACCAGATGTAAAATAGATAGCTAGTGGGGAGCAGCTTCATGGCACAGGGAGATCAGCTGGGTGCTTTGCGACCACCCAGAGGGGTTGGGTAAGGAATGTGGGAGAGAGATGCAAGAGGGAGGGGATATGGAGATATATGCATGCATATAGCTGATTCACTTTGTTATACAGCAGAAACTAACACAACACTGTAAAGCAATTATACTCCAATAAAAATGTTAAAAATAATAAAAGACAATCTTCTTTTTCTTTACTATCTCACAAAGTAAAACAAACAGGGGATTTTTAATTTAATATCATGTGAATCAACTACCAGTGTTTCCATTTTTCTACAGACAGAAACACCAAGCATTGAGAAATATGGTTTCCTTACATAAATAAGCGTCTCTATTTTCTGATAAAATATCATGGATATATCAAAAAAGTAAAATAGAGAGACAGAGAGAGCAAGACAGAGAGAAAGAAGAAGAAGAAAGGGGGGAGGAGGAGAATGAGAAAAGAAAGGAAGGGAAGGGAAGAGAGAAAAATCGGGCCACTTTTATAGTGTGATTACTCTAACTGTGGCTCTCAGGTCTCCAAAGTTTCATTTCCCCTTCCTTTCTTCTAAGATACACAAGTAGTTTAGTTTCCTGGGTGGATTTCTGACTTCCTGAACATCACTTTTCCTCCCATTCAGACTACCTGTACCTGGTACTGCTTTTTCTCCACCCAATCCAGGCCTTGGAGAGTGTGCCTTCTTTGACCCAAACTGAAGACAAGAAGCACAGGATTGGATTTGCTTTGAACAACCTGTCCTTTCATCTTTTCTCAGCCTGAAGCATGAAACAGAGTGCACCTTATTTTTTTTTAATTTCTTTCAATCAAACCCTGTCATAAACTGCATCCACTAGGAAAAGTCTATGGAATATCCACACAATTATAAGGGAACTGAAAAATTCCACAGAAGACACTCAACTATTGTGTATAGCTCCATTTCTGGCAGAGTATTGGGATTTGAAATTAAGAAGAGAAAAAGGAGAAAGTTATAAATATAACAAGACTGGAAGCTACTGTTTCTGGTATTAGCTGGTTTTCAACTGCATTAGTCAAGAGAGTTCAATTACCTAGCCTTGATGTGTTTGTTATTCGCTCTCTTTTGTTCTGTCATTAGAAAATTATTTCAGACACAGCCATCATTGCCAGATTGTTATTCGGGTACAATGCTTTCATGTATGAAATCATTATTTCAATCTTTTTTACATTTTGAATTATCATAGAACTAGTGTAGGAAGCAAGAACTATCAGCTTTTGCAAAGGAGCTAACTTACTTTCTGCGATCTTACTTATGCTAATACTTATTAAGGAATCATAAACAATTAAGCTATGATTCTTCTGGATCTTCCACTTACAGGACTGCTTCATTATAATTTGTTGTACTTTATGTGTGTGTGAAGGAGCAGGAGAAGGGCCACAGCCACAAGTACTTTTTGAAGAGATTCTCTCACATAGGGGAGGTTTGTATTTTAATTTCCTCCATAGATTTCAGAATTAAACATCCAAAGTAGGGCATCTCTCAGCCAGAAGTAGGCCATTTGCAGAAGATGCCAATGACAGGTGTCCCGGGAACATCCTGGTGTTTTGATTCAGTTCTATTGCTGCAAGATTGCCAAAAAGCTCTGATATGAGTGACTACAAACAGCATAATGAGCTTTAACATTCTTCTACCTGGAAGAAAAAGAAAAGATCTAAAGCCAAGCTTCAATTGATTCTTCCAAAACAAAACAAACAAACAAAAAATGAAGAAAACAAAAAGGAATATTAAATATAAATGTTCTACCTGAAGAGCCCCTTTGAGTAGCACTTATGAACACTGGCCTGAAGCAACTTCCTGACCCTCACGCTCAAGACCTAACCTTAATCTAATTTCTGACTTTTTCATCAGAATCAGTTAACGGTTATGCAAAGAGTCTGAAGCCTTTATAATTCTCCAGTATAAAATAATTCCATAAGTACTAAAGGTTGACATCTAGGCCTCTTGGGAACTATGTGATAAGACCAGATGGGAGAAGAACACACCACTCACACTTACTACCCAGGACACTCACAGCCGAAACCACCAGACCTGCTCCCACTCCATGTAACTGGGTCCTCAAATATGCAGGTCTATAACATGCTTGCTGTATTCATAGCCTTAGTTACAAGCCATTTGTCATGATCCAATTCCCCTGTGACTTTTATTTCTACAAAATTAATAAGGGCTGTTAAGGCCTGGCTCAAATGCTGATTGGCCAATAATCTTCTCTTCCTTGATATCTAGATATCCAGGGCAGTCAGAGTCTTTGGAGGGTCTTATTCCCTCAATATCCAGCGATCAAAATCAGGATTGGACAGAGCTGCCTCAGAGGGACTGACTCTTCAAACTCAGACGGCTCTGGTAAGCACGCTTAAAAGTTGATGATGAGTGTGCTGACCAAATTCCTGTTTGCTTTCAAATATATTCCTTGCCCTTCCTCTTGCCATGATTTGAGGGGCTCTCTTATATTATGGCTTCCTGGTAAATTCATCAAATGGGAAGAATTAAGAGAAAATTGGAGGGCAGCTGTAAAGGAAAAGGCAGGGTATTTATACCCCTTTCCTTCCTTCCTGTGGGTCTCTCGAAGCAGCCATATTGCCATAATTCTGGCAGCCTTTCCCTTGATAGTCCAGCCCCTTCAAGGCAGCCTCCCCCAAGGCAGCCGCCCCAAGGCTCTAGTTCCAAATGATCTTGGGTTGTTCCATTGACATTCCAAGCCCAGATGTGGCAGTGACTTTCTGCTTTGCGAATCTCTGGCTGCCTCATATCCATCTGCTTTCTCATTCATCTATGACCTCTACAACTCTTCCCTTGTCTTAATTGTCTTTGGTTTGGATACAGGTGGTTTCTAGTTTCCTAAATGGACTATGACTAATATAGGGAGTTATTTCAGTGGTTTAAGATATGATTAAATTACTGTAGGTGATGGCCTTATAGTGGAATGAGAGAATTTGGTACTCCCAGATCTAAGATTCTTAACCTGGGATGAACTTCCGAATAACCTGAAGAACATTTTTGAAAGCCAGATTCTTAGCTCTTGTTTAAGGTCTCTGGAGGAGGTACCACAAACATATCTAATATTTAAAATTTCCACAGGTCAATCTGTGGTACACACCCTGGATAAGAACCACAGTTCTAAGGTAACAATTTAAAACAAACAGACAAACTAATCTTTAATCATGTTGACAGAGTAGAAAAGAAAATCAAACTACTGAAATTGCTTATATTAGTTACCTGCATTTGCCATCTGCTTCCACACGGCAATTCCCTGCCCTTCAATATTCTGCTCTGTGCCCAGGCAGGATGACCTCTATGACCTCATCATTTAGGTTCCCTTGCCCTCTGGCTTCTGGTTTGGTTTGGTTGATGGGAGGTACTGGCTGGAGATCAGAAGGTGAGAAAAGAGAGAAGTTGGGGTATTTGTTCATCTTATGCTCTCCCTGCCTGGCCTGGATTCTGGCCAGAGTTGCATGCTATGGTCATAATTCCTTTCTTCCTGACCCCAAACTCTCTTTTGGTTTTATAACTCTATCAATTTCCCTTGCCCTTTCAGTCCTAGTGGTGGGTAAGAGCCTCCACTAGGCACCAGTCCCTGGGCATATCACCACCCTTTGCAGTTTCTCTTACCTTTATCCCCCTCTGTAAACAGCTGCTTCATTAACCTCTGCTCAGTTAACCCCCTGAGTACATTTTTTTAAATCTCATGGACTCTGGCAGACACATCACTAATCTAGAAATCTTAATGAACATAATTTTAGATTGTTTTTAAAAATCAGAACCACTTTACAATATTATGAAATGGTTAAAAAATGCCGATATCGCAGAATGGTTCATTGTATCCTACTCTAAAGTGTATTTGGAAGGAATATTTGATTCATAGTATATGAAAATTAATATAAAATGTCAAAATGGGATATCTACAATAATTCACCTATTTCTGATAATGTTTAAACAAGGTTTCTCTTCCAAGAGTTATTTTAATAATGGTAACAAAGAAATACGTTATCTGTCTGAGCTCATTTTTTAGAGTTCAAGACATTCTGTTCCTTCCTTCTGCTAACTGTGTATTTTGGATCCATCCTGATCCATTTGTGCTGTCCCACAACAACCTGCAGTTCCTTAGAAGCCTGCAACCAACTTATATGATCTCTCTTTCTCTCCACTATCTGTGCTAAAGCACTTCGTCTCTTTCTAGGCCAAAGTAATTTCCTCCTCACCTTCCATCAAAGTGCTTTATCAAGAATTATTCTGACTAGATGGAGAAAGAAATAAAAAGAAGGAACACAGGATAGAAGACATAGACGGATAATCACACAAAAGAAGGGAGATAATAGAGAATAGAAGATAAATACTCTAGCCTGCAACCATTTCTTTGCAAATAGTTCTAGTTGCCTAGAATTTCCAGACACAGCCCTTGCTGAACAACCTGCCAACTACAAGGGAAAGTTGAAATCTTCAAAACTCCTATATTACTTTCCAATGACCCTTCACAAGTTAATGGCTATAAGTAGTTTCACTGAAGATGGAAAGAAGAAATATGGTGTAGGAAAAGAGAAAGGTATGCGTAATGATTTGACTAATCAGTAAGGGGTGTATACAGATGATACTGAATTAGGAACACATATAAAAAACAGGCATGAGTTTGGACCCTTCATTTGATTACCTGGTACAGCCACTTTCCATCTCATGTTGAATGTGCTCATCTCATCCAAGTGTCACCAGAAGTTAAAATTTACTTTATATTCTATTTCATTTCTTTGTCTAATCTGATTAGTAATTCTTCATAGTTTCTTACTTGCTTCAAATATTTCATGCCTGATTTTTTTGTTTGAAACATAATCATTTCAAACCTATGTCTAATAATTTTCTTATCTGAAGTCCTTTCTTATCTGTTTCTAAGGCCTGTTGTTTTTACTGGGTTTTGTTGCTTTTTCCTTGTATGCTTACTTCTTCTTTACTTTGAACTGCTTATGGAAATTTTTGAGGGTTGGGATTAGAATAGGTTTTTTCCAAAAGGATTTGTATTTGCTTTGCCAAGCTGCTGAGGCACTACAAGTTTATAATCACTTTTAATTTATTTTTTGGCATGAAGTTTTCAGGAAGCTACATAGGTAATGTGATTTTGTGCTACAATATAGGGCCAATTCATCATTCCAAATTCTCAACAGCATATTTTTCTCTCTCTGTTCAAAGCCAAGGTTTGAGAGAGTTGATTAGCCTCACAGTTGCCTGGGAGGTAGTTATTACTATTTCATCATGTTGCCGAGAATGAAGCCCTTTGAGGGGGGTCCCAATTTTATATGAGTATGATTTCCAATTAGACTCCCCATCGTAAGAAGCCCTGTACCCTATGAGTGCATATAAAGTCCAAGCACATCCCATGTTGTAAATGTTCTCAAGATGAAAGCCAGCTTTAGGCTCAGTTTACTTCTCTAAATGTCTATTTTTACATGGTCACCAATTTGAAAATTTACCACTCTTATCAGCGCATCCATGTTCTTTAGATGTTTTGTACACTTTCCCATGAGTTTTAGTTATTTTCAATGGGATCCAAATACTTAGACTACCACAGTTCCAAAAACAGAAATATAGGAGTATTTGCATAACTCTGGGCTCTGAGAAGAGTTTTTAAACAAGTGTTTTTTTAAACAGTACACTGAGTAACTAATCAATTTCTCTGAATGCAGTTGTACATTTAAAATAGCAAAAACATTCTTATGAGCATTTCTTATGTTGGGAAAAGCTAAGGCCATGAAGTTTTAAACACAGCATTATGAAGGAAGTCCTCTAAGGAGCCAGAGGAAAGTTATCCAAGAATGTTGTTTCAAGGCAACAAAGTTCTGTATTCTAGATAATGAGTCTCTCAGTATGCTTCACAATAAAAAGAATTTTTATTTATTAAATTTAAGAAACTTCACATACTATATTACCCATACTATATTATCTTAGAGATCAATAAAATACATTACTGGGGACTTCCCTTTCGGTTTAGTGGTTAAGACTCTGCAGGGGGCACGGATTCAATCCCTGGCTGGGGAACTAAGATCCCACCTGCCGCGCAGCCAAGAAAACCACCCCCCAAAAAAAACCAAAAAAAATAAAGTACATTACCATAGAAAGGCTGAGAAGAGTTCTGAAATACAGAAATCTGATCTTGTGAAACTTACTTGAAGCTGAAATTCTTCCCTTTTTCTACAAGAGAGGAAACTAGCATGCCATATAAAATATTGTGTGAACCTTGCCGTAAGATATGTTCTAGCATGTTATAGGCTAAAGATGGAGAATTTTCATAACAGAATACATAATATCTCCCTTATATGATTTTTCTCATTAAATTTTTTAACAGCAGATGAATGGCAGAGAAATAGAGATTAAAAGTTTCTAACAAGACTCAGAATAGCAGGCATTCCGTCCTTCCTCTTTCCTCCTTGAAACATCTTTTTCACTTACCTTCCTGGGCAGTATACTCCCCAGTTTTCCTTTGCCATACTGGCTGATCATTACCAGGCTTCATGGCTAGTTACTTCTCACCTACCCAATGCCCTAAAGGTCAGTGCTTAGATATCTTCTCTACTTACACTCATGACAATGGTGATCTCATCCAGTCTTATATCTTAAATAATATGTTTATGCTGAAATTCCCAAATTTATATCTCTATCCAGACTTCTCTCTTTAACCCCAATTTCATATAACCATCTGTCCACTTGACGTCTCCACTTGGGTGTCTCAGACTCAGCCTGTCCAAAACTGAATTTCTGAGCCCCACACCTGCTCCTCCTACACTCTTTGCTGTCTTGCTTAATGTCCTTTTTTCCAGGTACCATAACCTTGAAGTCAGTATGTTTGAATTCTTTCTTTTTCTAACAATGCAAATCCAATCTGCCAACAAATTCTATTGATTATACCTTTAAAATATATCCAGAATAAACCTCTTTTTCCTCCTTCGATGCTCGATTTCTAATCCAGACCACCATCAACTCTTACCTAGATTATTTCAATGATTCCTTACTAATCTCCAAGCTTCCATCCTTCCTTGCCCAACTGTATCAGTCAGGCTTCTCCAGAGAAACAGAATTAATAGGAAGCAGATTGATATAGATATCAATATAGATAGATATAGATATAGATGTAAATATAAGTACAAAAAGAGAGAACATTTTATTATTAGGAATTAGGTCATGGAATTACGGAGACTGACAAGTCCCAAGATTTGCTTTCAGCAAGCTGAAGACCCAGGTGAGCCAACAGTATATTTTCAGTCCAAGTCCAAAGGCCTGAAAACTAGGAGAGCCAATGATATAGTTTCAGTCTGAAGGTCGGCAGGCTGGAGACCCAGGAAGAGCTGATGTTTTAATTTGGTTACAAAGCAGGGGAAAAAAACCCAGTGTCCCTGCTCAAAGTCAGGTATTAGAAATTCCGTCTTATTTGGAGGAGAGTCAGCCTTTTGATCTATTCAGGTTTTCAGCTGATTGGATGTGGCCCACCCACATTTGGGAAGACAGACTGCTTTACTCAGTCTAACTGATTTAAATGGCAAATTCATCCAAACACATCTTTGCAGAGACACTCAGAATAATGTTTGACCAAATGGGCACCCATGGCCCATTTAAGTTGACACATAAAATTAACCATTATACCCACTATAATCAATGCTCATTATAACACAGACCATTCTGTTAAAACAAAATCCGTATCTTGTCAACTCTTCAAATTCTTCATTGGTTTTCCATCTCCTTATAATGACTATAAGATCCTCTCCAGTGTGTACCCCTTACTCCTCATTTCCTCTCTGATATCACTTCCTTCAACTTTTTCTTTTGCTCATTCAGCTCTTGAGCATCCTTCTAGCTCCTCCAGCTCCCCACTCAGGGTCTTTGAACTTCTTTTCCCTCTGCCTGGATTGCTCTTCCTGTCAGATATCTGTCTGGCTTACAAATCCCCATCAAGTCTTTGCTTCAATTTTATCTCCTCACTAAGATCTGCCCTGGCCACGCTATCTAAACTTGAGCCTCTGCATTCCATACTCTCTATCCACCCCCACCCCCGCTTAAATTTTTGCCCATGTGTTTATCACCATCAAACTTATTACTGAATTTTATCATTTATTTTATTTTCTTCTTTTCTGTCATTGGAAGATAAGCTCCAGAAGGGCAGGAAATTTTGTCTGCTTTCTGCAGTCTCCTATCCCTGGTGCCTAGAAAATTCCTGGAACATACAAAATGTTTAATAAATATTTGTAAATGAATGCATGCTTTCCATCTTCATATATATGAATGTAATGTTTCATTGTGAAAATTTTTTAAATCTGACATTTTTTTTCACTTTAAGTAACAAGTTTTCGACCTGCAAACAGAGAGACTGCAAAAGTATCTGTAGGTTGCATTTCTCAAACAGGAGCTCCTGCTCTGTTTATGTTCTAAGATAAGTACTCAGAGAAGCCTTGTAATTTTTATAAGAAATAACTAGAAAATATTTCTCAATTCAGCTGGAACAGAGAACACTAGGTCTGGGATCTCAAAATATTTCTTAGAGTGTCCAAGAGACTTTGTCCATGTTAATTTTGTTCAACTGTTTGATCACCATTATTTTCCTAACATACATGAAAATCAACTGTGGGGCAGAGACATACAGAAAGAGAGTGTATTCTCCATTTAAGGGGAAAATGATCACTTTGAATTTGCCCCAAAAGTTCAAATCCAACATGGAGATAGATGTACAGTGTAGGTCTCATTATTAAGTAATCAATAATGCTGGTTCCTTAGTTAGACAGGTATGTGAATTCCTTCACCATTTATTCCATTGAATAACACTTAATAATAATAACTTATGGTTGAGGAAAGTTTGCTCAGCTTTTGCTTTTTTGCTTAAGCTGTCCTTCCATAGAGGCTCAGCACATAAGGTAATTGTCTTAATAACCCAAATCATATAGAATTAAAATCTAGTCTATCTTAGTCATTCCTATTCCAGGGAAGCCCTAAAATATATTCTTTAAAAGGTACCGATCCAATTTTACATGTTTATATTTTTTCTTACCATTCTCTCTTCTGCTTTTTCTAAAACTAGATACATATTTAACTTCACCTAATGGAATGTTTAAATCAAAAAGCTTAGAGTGGGGCTTCCCTGGTGGCGCAGTGGTTGCGCGTCCGCCTGCCCATGCAGCGGAACCGGGTTCGTGCCCCGGTCTGGGAGGATCTCACATGCCGCGGAGCTGCTGGGCCCGTGAGCCATGGCCGCTGAGCCTGCGCGTCCGGAGCCTGTGCTCCGCAACGCGAGAGGCCACAACAGAGGGAGGCCCGCATACCACAAAAAAAAAAAAAAAAATGCTTAGAGTGGGAAAATTTTCTTCAATTTGTATTTGACTTTAAAGGCAAAGAACAACACTATGACACTTGTTCCCCATCTCACATCTCTGAATTTAAAACTGTGAGAGTACAGAAGCCCACAGACTTTCAACTCGTATTTTATCCCAAATTCAACAGGCATGATTCTTTTTTTTTTAAATTCATTTATTTATTTTATTTATTTATTTTTGGCTGCACTGGGTCTTCGTTGCTGTGCACGGGTTTTCTCTAGTTGCGGCGAGTGGGGGCTACTCTTTGCTGCGGTGCGCGGGCTTCTCATTGCGGTGGCTTCTCTTGCTGCAGAGCACAGGCTCTAGGCGCGCAGGCTTCAGTAGTTGTGGCACCCGGGCTCAGTAGTTGTGGCACCCGGGCTCAGCAGTTGTGGCTCGCGGGCTCTAGAGAGCAGGCTCAGTAGTTGTGATGCACAGGCTTAGCTGCTCTGCGGCATGTGGGATCTTCCTGGACCAGGGCTTGAACCCATGTCCCCTGCATTGGCAGGTGGATTCTTAACCACTGTGCCACCAGGGAAGCCCAACAAGCATGATTCTTGAACTAAGGAAAAGCATTAAATGAAGAGCATACAAACCACCATCCTCATTCACAAAGAGGTCATCACTGAGGGGAAAGAAAGAGAAGGAAAAACTATAGAGGAAATTCTACGGTTACAAATATAATATCTTTTCTAGAACTTTCACCTGTTTCTGTCTCTTTCTAAAATCAGCCCCTACCAGTCACAATGTCAGTCACACCATAACACCAAATTTCAGCTTCAGACATTGAGACAACTTTCCTGCCTTTCTCTTTTCTGGTTCCCAGTAAATATACAATCTTCTTTTCTCCCATTCACCCATGTAAGAGAATTGACCCAAGTCACTGAATGTATAGATTGCATACACTCAATTACAGGCTCTTTCTCAAAGGAGATGTGAAATTAGAATCATGTCCTATTTTCTAAATCCTATTTAATATTGATGGAATGCACGCAAAAAAAAAAAAGCATTTCTGAGCATAAAAGGGAAGAGCATGGATTTTGTGTTATTGTTTTATATTCTTATTTTTATTTTATTTTATTGAGGTCAAGATTATCTAAATATATTTAGAAATGTAAACTTTTTTCACTCAAAAGGGAAACAGCTCTCTAGGCTAGACAGTGGTGCTCACCTGTCATCTTGAAGAATATGACTCTGCATTGATACTATCATTGAAGGCATTTCTTTTTTCCTTGCTCAACATTTTCTTAATCTGTCCATATAAGAAAATCTACTTGGGCCATCTAAATAGTTTTTGATTTTTTTTCTGAATTGTTAAGGATTTTCTGACAACTTTTTGGTAACTATTTGCCTAGATCAGAGAGTAATATTTCATACAGAAATGTTCAGAGTAATAAGAAGAAATATTCTCTCTTCTTATGACAGAATAACTCTACATACATAGAGAAATATATTGGAGCTCCTGTGACTTTTGCTTTGCTAAGCAGTAGCTAATTTATTGTCAATATGTGGTCTCACGGTCTATTTCACCTAAATGTCAGAACTCTCTATACCACCTGAATTTCTCCATTTCTACTTATTTCCTTTCTGAGATGAATTGGTTTTCACTTTTAAAGAAAGGGATTTTATTTACAATAAAATTTGTTTATTTTATTTATAGTCATACAATGTTTACACAGCCTCAACATTAGTTTATAACCCTAAAGCTTTTGGGGGTGGGGTTGTTGTATCAAGGTGGAAAATTCATTACCAACCTAATGCATATTTTCATATGCATGACTGATGGCCACAAAATACTACATAAGTAAGTACCTGGATTTGAACCAGCAGGAGAGGGCAATTTAAGTAAATGTCAGGGAGATCTAATCCTTGTGAAAAAATATTTCCATCAAGAATATAAACCACAGTAGAAGTTTATGGACCAATCAACAGATGCTTCTAGACAGAAAAGCAATCTGTTGGGTGATTAGACCTTTATTCCCTTTAGGGAAGGTAATTCAGTGTGCCAGACCATATTGCAACAGTGACGTGAATATCTCCCTCCTCATCCTTGATTCTAAAGATTCATTCTGTTTAGTTCCATTACATGCATACATGTCAAATTTACTTTTGTACATGAAATTCCATGAAAAGTGCAGTTTATAATCATTGGCATTTGTCTCATCTTGCTTTTACAAGTAAAATAATTTTAATTCATTAAGCTGAACTGGTCAGATTTGTATACTATGTGCTTGTATGGGTATTTGAAGCTATGTATACATTGTTATTAATAACTGTGATCAAGTAACAAGTATAGTATTTTTTTTTTTTCTTTTGGCTGCACGGCATGCAGGATCTTAGTTCCCCAACCAGGGCTCAAACCCGGACCCCCTGTGGTGGAAGCTCAGAGTCTTAACCACTGGACTGCCAGGGAATTCCCAAGTATAGCATACTTTCTGTTATCTTACATAAATTCTTTGAGATGGATGAATTTTTAAAATATTTTGTTCATTTTCATCTTTTTTGAAACCCTTAGGATTTTAATGATTCATGTAAAAAAGATATTAAAGAATTGCTAAAGTGATTTTTCTAATTCTTGCACCAGGTCTTAAAATAGTGATTGCAAATTAATAGGAAGAGCTACCATTGAGCCAGGGCACGCATCACGCTGGGAGCCTTTTTAGCTTTTTGCACTATCTCTACTGCTATTGATGATCTTGCAAGCTAACTATGAGTGCAGTCTATTTTGCAAGGGGCATGTTGCAAACATGATTAAAATTGCTAACCGAAAGAAATTCATATGTTTAAGAATTTATTTTCTTTCTTTTCAGAAACCATCATTTGGATTCTGTACATTTTTATGATTTATTAATAAAACAGTTTATCTTTCCTTCATTATATCTCTCCCTGCCTCAGATAACAATATGGTTTCAATTTTAGCTAACCAATATAGGAATAATTTTTTTATTCATGTGGTGCTTCGCCCATAGAATGCATTCACAAATAATAAGTAGCATGTATTCATAAGTAATTACTGAGAAATTAAATAAATTACATAGGTTATCTTAGTTTTTCAGGCCATAACTGATATTTCATAAATGCTTCCTTCTATGACTTTTTAGTTTATTTTGATGTTTCTACTAGAAGCCAAAATCCTTTAAATTATGTGGAATGCTTCTCTTCTTAGAGCTTTTTATGGGGAAAATGTTATCATCTGTAAGGTTTGCAGAGTGCCTAAAATGAGCTTTAGAAAATTCAACCTGTTCCCTGACCTTTGAGAATTTACAATAGAAGGCAACATGAACTCACTTTTTATTCACTATACATATATCACTGAAATATGTAATCAGTTCATTTATCTCAACACCACAACTATCTAAAACAGAGCTGAAAACTTAAAGCCAAAAAAGCCCAAAAAAGACACAAAAGAAAAACTCTATGGACCACGCTCTGGGTCACTGTCCTCTAATTGTAGGAGAACCTCAGACCTTAGAGTCATTTGAATTTGACAGTCAGTAGACATAATTCTAACTAGCTTGCTTCATCTCCCACACTGCCCCATTTTCCTTTCTCCTCCCAGTATATTCCTTTGGGTTCCTTCAGTCTTACCTCCCTGCCTCTCTTGGCATCTGCAGTACGTCTGCCTAAACTCAGGTCTTCATTCTGTTTCTTCTGACCATGGTAACTACCTCCTCAGTGGCTCCAGTCTCATCTTCCCTCTCAAAGGCTTCACCAAGGGTGTGCTGTCATAAAGCTAATGGACTCATATCACCTTCCAACTTAAATCTTTAAAGGATTCCTAATTACCTGAAGAACTGAGAAAGACCTCTTTAGCATGGCACACAAGGCCCTTTATTCGCTGGCTTCTGCTACCGAGAGACCCAGTGAAGGAAAGCAACTAAGGGCGCTGAGACCCACTCAGTAGGCTTGATCACAAGTACTGCCCAGTCAGAGGCTTTGCACAGAGGTCTAATGTGGTGCGTGGCCTTCAGAGACTCCAGGATGTCTAGTCTTTTTGCGCCTTTGAGAAGGCAAAGAGTCAGTAGGATCAGGAAAAGCTGTTCTTTCTTGGCCTAACACACTCCTTGAGTTGATAGAATTAATTGATTTTTTTATTATTTTCAAAGTGTAAACTTCTATTAAGTGTAAATTCATGAGGTTTTTTTTTCAGTCCAAAAGCCAACAACTTTCATTGATTTAGTAGGAAAAAATATGGCACTGTATTTTGAAAATTGTATTTTAATACCTGAAACTGGTATCTTGAGTTTTCTTAAGCTTTTACTGAAAATTTATTAGGGTTTTTAAATATTTATTACATATGTTTTAATACAAGTAATTTTCAAATGACAACATAGAACATTTAAAAGCTCAGAAATAATTTGAGTCAAATTGATTAAGCAAATAAAAACACTTGAGAGTATCATTTTAACAAGTTGTTCTGTTTTTCTCCAAAATAATAGTGCAATATCATTCCCTATTTTTTATTGTTTACCTTTAAGTATATAGATACATGGAAGATAAGACTCAGAAAGTGATATTCTGAATATTCTCCATTATTCTAGCACATGCTCTTTATTTAATTTTTCACTTACTTTTCCATTGTTCCAAGGCAGATATCTTATGTTAACTATATATTTTTCAAGGACTGAAAAAATAGGTAAAAAAATAATGATAAGATATATGGCAGCTCCATCTTCTTCTGAGTCACATATAAGGCAGCCTGAGGGTATTCAATACCCTATGGGTAAATGTATACTTTAGGGAGTCACAAAGGAATTTATGACTTAAACCTTATGGAAATTCTACTTAAGAGTGAAATACAAGTCATATTCTCCTCATGATGTGAGCAGAGAGCTAAGGTGCTCAATAGCTTCCCACTGGAGTTTTCTCTGATTTTTTCTAGTTCTTCACTCTGGCCTATGATGGATTCTGTACCACACTTATAGTATAATCATAACTCAATACAATAATCATATTAGTCGCAGAAAAGATATTGTACTTATAAAATCACAAGGGACTTGTTCCTGGCAGATGGTGGGAACATCCAGCCTTCCCCATCAGGATGCTTCAGCTACAAAGGGCAGAATAACAGAGTAAGAGTGGGTCAACAACAGGGGTTTACTGTCATATAAAAGCCTGGTAGTAGGTTCCAGGGAAAGCTCAGCAGCTTCAAGGAAGCTACCAGAGACCCAGGCTTGTTCTCTTTTTTCTACACCATCTTTAACATATCTTCAGTGTTGCTCTTCAATGTTGCAAAATCAATGTTATGCTTCTAACTATAAACATGTTCACACATGACAATACGCAAAGAGAAGAAAGAACGAACAGTTCTCTCTTTCTTTCTCTCCGCCTCCCTTTCTCTCTCTCTCATCAGTAAGGTGTATGACCTAAATTAAGGCCAAATATTATGTGCTGGATTTACATCTGATGAAACTCGGAGGGCCTCTTATGGTCTAACTACAAGTCCCCTCCCCACGCTGTTCCCATGGATAAGGGCCTGTAGCCAAACAAGCCTCCTTATCAAGGTGACCAGTGCAGTTCCTGTTTACCCTTGAGCAGCAGGTTTCAGGTGCCTGACAGCCCAAGGAATTATTCAAGCAAGCCAATCACATCCTCCCACAGGAACCAGGGCATACCTCATCCTTTTGCTGCTAAGCCTCCCTCCCACAGCCCCTGCTTGTTCACTTTGCTCCCGAGTACGATCCCCGAGTGGCCCTGTAGAACACGGTGTCCTCCTTCTCTGCTCTGTGAGTTTTTGTGACTAGTAAACTGCTGTCAGACTCATCTGTCCAGTGTGAGATGTCATGTGTTCAGCTCGTCTAATAACCCTAGGGTGGGAATGCCTTCCTCCCTCACCAAAGAAGTAAATTGAAGGTAATTAAAACAATCAGCGAAGAAAATCTTTTGAGTTTCCTCAGAAAACTTCCCTTAGGTTCCCTTATGGCTCATGTACCAGAAATAAATCACACGGCCATCCCTGAATTAACCACTGGCAAAGAGGACTGTAATGTTTGCAATTGGCCTAGACTAGTTAGGCACCATCCTCTGAAGGCTGCACAGTCTGCCTAATGTCAGGACAAAACCAGGCTTCTATTAGCTGGGAAGAAGAGCCAAATGGCTCAGAAGGCAATCACTGCATTACCACAAACATTTTGTCAAAACCCTCTAACCCACCTTCAGTATTACTAGGAGGGTCTCTGCAAAGAGCAGCACTATCATGTCTGCTTCTAAACATGGAACATCTGGTACTTTTTATTCTGATTGTCACTCCAGTAACAGGTCAAAGGCTAATGGCTGCCAAGGGAGGTAAAGGTGGATGGCCAAACAACACACTCTGCTCACATTTAATCCAGCCAACCTCTACGTGCAACAGAAAGTACTATCCACATTCCACGGATGGAGAGTTAAAGCTTTGCATGAGTTCAAGGGCCCCACATGCTAACTTGTGAATTTGGGATTCAAACGTGGGTCTGTCTAACCACAAAGCTCATGCTTCCTTGTTACTGCACAATTCAGCCTGGCTGAGCCATGGCTCTCAAAGTCACAGGAAGCTGCTGAAGCTGAGAGAATATGCTGCTGACATCAGAAAGCTTGCACGATGGGCATGACATCTGAGTAAGTGAGGCCCCAGGGGCTTCTTCAGGATGAGGCAATAGGACCCACAGGAGCAAAGGGAGTTTTCCTACATAGGTGCACCGGATTTACAGTCAGCTCTCAGTCATCTGGGAACTGATTAAACAGCCTAAGGATTCAAGTTCACCTCAGCTTCCCTTCCCACCTGGGTCTTATATTTTAATCACCCTAAATAGAAGGGAAGCAAATAAAAATATGCTATTCAATCAGTCATCTTTGTATTTAATTAACATATTTGATGAAACTTCCCTGAGAAGGTCTAATGTAAGGGCTTTGAGGATGTCTATGATCCTGAATCATAACTTTTTTGAGAGCACATGTAAGTTGTTTATTCTAATTCAACAATTCCAGGTCTTTTGTTCCAGCATTTCGATTCACTCCTGTTCAAAGCTCTTATCTGAATCTATTTCATAGTACAATTAGCAAGATAAATTAGAAAGTAAAGAAGTAAGCATAGTTTCATGATCAAACTAAATGATGCATTATTTATTTTTTTAAAAAGACAAATCTGAGAATGGTAGGCTGAATAATGGCCCCCAAAGACACACATGTCCAATCCCTGGAAACTGTGAATGGTACTTCATATAGCTACAATGTGATTAATAAAATCTAGTCCATTAGGGTATGTGAAAGTTAAATAAAATATTAATCTAATGAAAAAATGTATTGTGCTAGGTTGAAATACATGTGAATATTCCTACCATCTTTCTTTTTCTTCCATCCTCTTCCCTGCACACTTCCCTGCACCTTGAACCTCTGTGGTTTCCAGTGATGCTGCTGCCCATCTGAAAGGACCTGATAAGAAGGTGAGCAGAGAAGTGGGCAAGGTCTAAGTGTTTGCCGTTGAATGTTTTCACTGAAAGCACAACCCTCTGGAAAAAATCCTATTTTAATAAATACTATTTTAACATAAGATTCCATTTCATGAAGTGATTCCCATATCCTGGCCAATGGCCCACATTAGCAAGGATTTGCTGATCTGGTTTAACAAATTCTACTAAGAAAAATGTTGTAGACAGATGGATTCCCAAGACTGTGCATGCTGAAGTCAGCCAACTTGACAATTACATTGTAATTTTCATTCCATATTTATACTTTCTACTGTAACTAAATGTGTCCACCAAGATTTTAGTGGAGTTAAAGAACAGGCGAAGTGGAAAGAACATGGCTCTGGGGTCATTCTGAGCCTGGTTTAGATCCAAGCTCAGCCACTTTTGAACTCTATGACCCTGGGTAGCGTTCCAGGGTTTGATTTCCTCTTTTTAAAATAGAGGTAATAATAGTGCTACTGTTTCAGATGGCCGCAAGGATTAGAAAGAATGACTGTTAACATATCAAGGTTCCAGGGCTTGATTTCCTCTTTTTAAAATGGAGACATAATAGTGCCATTGTTCCAGAAGGCCACAAGGGCTAGGAAAAATGATTGTAATGTACCTATCTGGCATATAAAAAATAAATGTTTTGACAATATACTATTGTCATTATAGGGGGTTTTCTAGAGTCTGGAAAGAACTCTAAGAGATAAGTTTGAGTGTCAAGGACACCAGAAAGTCCCAGTGAGCTATAGAGTGAAGAATAAGAGGTGAACTCAGTGGATAACCGGCAAGTGAAAATAAAACAAGCAATATCTCTCCTGCTGAGAGATATTCATCTAACTTAAAACCAAAATTAGCAAAGCACTCATGGGACTCTCTCAAGTTTGTTATGATACAAAGTCCCTGATAGCTAAAGAACTGGAAGACTATTTCAGTAATTCCTGGCTTTTCCAAGTTGGCTAGAAAAGAACATCCCTCTGCATCCACAGAATTTACATGATGGGGGAGAAGCAGACCTAGACTGGGATTGAAGACTTTTAGTTAAAGCTCTGCCAGTGAGTTACTATGGAGTAGGACAGACAATTTCCCATGAAAGAATGTAAAAAGACAAGTTGACTCACTTGCCCAAAGGCAACTAGAATTAGTTTGACTATAAGTAACAGAAAACCCAAAGTAATATTGGTTTAAGAAAAAGAGAAGAGGGCTGCTTGGTGTCCAGGGCTGCTTGCTGATTCCACAGTCATCGTCCCTTCCATTTTTGTGCTTTATGTATGTCATTCTCAAGATTTCTCAGGGTCCAGGGTGTCTACTGGAGAGCCTACTGTCACACTCACTTTCCAAAGAGCAGGAAGGAGAAAAGGGTGCATCTTCTGTTGAATCCGCAGCCTCTAAGGGCATATTGCTTCTCCAAATAATATTGGGGTATAATAACTAAGAAAAAGAGAAGAGACATTTGATGGCAGTCTAAGAAAGAGATGGGAAATAGGTCTAGAGTTTTTTTAAATCCATGCTTTAGTAGGGTGGTGGTTTTAAAATATGTCCAAAAATTATTTGACACCCCTCTCTTCCAAAAGTGGAGCTTAATTTCCCTCCCCTTGAGTGTGGGCAGTGCTTAGTTTTTCTAATGAATAAAATTGTGATGGAAGTGGCTGTTAGATTTCTGAGACTAAGTCATAAAAGGCATTGTGATGTTCTCTCTCTCTCTGTCTCTCTGATTGTTTTCTCAGGGGAAGAGCCAACAGTCATGTCATCAGGACACTCAAGCAAACTATGGAGAGACCCACACTGCAAAAAACTAAAGCCTCCTGGCCAACAGCTATGTGAGTGGGCCATCTTGGAAGCAAATCCCTGAGCCTCAGTCAAGGTTTCAGAAAACTACAGCTCCTGCCAATATCTTGACAGCAGCCTCATCAGAAGCCCAGAGCCAAAACCACTCAGCTAAGCTATTCTTTTAGATACCTGACCCATAGTAACTATATGAGATAATAACTATTTGCTGTTTTAAGTCACTAATATTTTAGATAATTAAGCAACAAGTGATAACTAACACCAATGGCTAAAATATCCAGAGACCGAAGAGCTCCCGTCATTTTTCTAGTCATCAAATATTTACTGAGCACCTACTATGGACCAAGCACTATTTTAGACACTGGAGGTATATTCTAGTAGACAATAAGCACACAATCAAGTAAATAATATGTGGGATGCCAAAAGGAAAAATAAATGCATGCTATCAGTTAATGTATTAAATGCAGACAATAGAGTCTACAGTTGCCTCAGCAAGAAGGAATTTATTGAGGGCTAATAGAAAGTTCACACAGTAGCAACCCCCAGAACTCTACTAGAAAACTTACCTCTTAGGAAGCTGCTGCTCCTGTTATTGCTTCTGAACTTTGTATCATGCTGCCTTTGCCAAAATCAAGAAAGCTGCTTTTGCTCCTGTCAACCTAGGAGCTCATGGCTTCTGCTAATACTTGCAGTAACACCAGGAATGCCTGTGTTCACCTTGTGTGTCACACAGCTGCCTTACAAATCAAAGCCTTCCACCTCTTTGGTGGTATCTACACTTCACTGTCAAGAGAGCTGTAAAGTTTAGATTTTTAAAAATTCTACATTAGAAAAATTGGCATCTATGAGCAGAAGCAACAAGAACCACAGTCCTGCAGCCTGTGGAAAAAAACCCACATTCACAAAAAGATAGACAAGATGAAAAGGCAGAGGGCTATGTACCAGATGAAGGAACAAGATAAAACCTCAGAAAAACAATTAAATGAAGTGGAGATAGGCAACCTTCCAGAAAAAGAATTCAGAAAAATGATAGTGAAGATGATCCAGGACCTCAGAAAAAGAATGGAGGCAAACAAAGAGAAGATGCAAGAAATCTTTAACAAAGACCTAAAAGAATTAAAGAACAAACAGAGATGAACAATACGATAACTGATACGAAAACTACACTAGAAGGAATAAATAGCAGAATAACTGAGGCAGAAGAACGGATAAGTGACCTGGAAGACAGAACGGTGGAATTCACAGCTGCAGAACAGAATAAAGAAAAAAGAATGAAAAGAAGTGAAGACAGCCTAAGAGACCTCTGGGACAACATTAAATACAATGACATTCACATTATAGGGGTCCCAGAAGGAGAAGAGAGAGAGAAAGGACCAGAGAAAATATTTGAAGAGATTATAGATGAAAACTTCCCTAACATGGGAAAGGAAAAGCCACCCAAGTCCAGGAAGTGCAGAGAGTCCCATACAGAATAAACCCAAGGAGAAACACACCAAGACACATAGTAATAAAATTGGCAAATATTAAAGACAAAGAAAAATTATTGAAAGCAGAAAGGGAAAAATGACAAATAATATACAAGGGAACTCCCATAAGGTTAACAGCTGATTTTCAGAAGAAACTCTACAAACCAGAAGGGAGTGGCATGATATACTTAAAGTGATGAAAGGGAAGAACCTACAATCAAGATTACTCTACCCAGCAAGGATCTCATTCAGATTCGATGGAGAAATCAAAAGCTTCACAGACAACCAAAAGCTAAGAGAATTCAGCACCACCACACCAGCTCTACAACAAATGCAAAATGAACTTCTCTAAGTGGGAAACACAAGAGAAGAAAAGGACCTACAAAACAAGCCCAAAACAATTAAGAACATGGTCATAGGAACATACATATCGATAATTACCAAAAACGTGAATGGATCAAATGCTCCAACCAAAAGACACAGGCTTGCTGAATGGATACAAAAACAAGACCCATATATATGCTGTCTACAAGAGACCCACTTCAGACCTAGGGACACATACAGACTGAAAGTGAGGGGATGGAACACAATAGACCAGATAGATTTAATTGATATTTATAGGACATTCCATCCCAAAACAGCAGATGACACTTTCTTCTCAAGTGGGCATGGAACATTCTCCAGGATAGATCACATCTTGGATCACAAATCAAGCCTCAGTAAATTTAAGATAATTAAAATCATATCAAGCATCTTTTATGACCACAACATTATGAGATTAGAAATCAAATGCAGGGGAAAAAACATAAGAAACACAAACACATGGAGGTTAAACACTACGTTACTAAATAACCAAGAGATCACTGAAGAAATCAAAGAGGAAATCAAAAAATACCTAGAGACAAATGACAATGAAAACATGAGGCTCCAAAACCTATGGGATGCAGCAAAAGCAGTTCTAAGAGGGAAGTTTATAGCTATGCAAGCCTACCTCAAGAAACAAGAAAAATCTCAAATAAGCAATCCAACCTACACCTAAAGGAATTAGAGAAAGAAGAACAAACAAAACCCAAAGTTAGCAGAAGGAAGGAAATCATAAAGATCAGAGCAGAAATAAATGAAAGAGAAAGAAAGAAAACAATAGCAAAGATCAATAAAACTAAAATCTGGTTCTTTGAGAAGATAAACAAAATTGATAAACCATTAGCAAGACTCATAAAGAATAAGAGGGAGAGGACTCCAATCAATAAAATCAGAAATGAAAAACGAGATGTTACAACAGACACTGCCGAAATACAAAGCATCCAAAGACACTAATCCAAGCAACTCTATGCCAATAATATGGACAACCTGGAAGAAATGGACAAATTCATAAAAAGGTATAACCTCCCAAGACTGAACCAGGAAGAAATAGAAAATATGAACAGACCAATCACAAGTAATGAAATTGAAACTGTGATTAAAAATCTAACAAACAAAAAGAAGTCCAGGACCAGATGGCTTCACAGGTGAATTCTATCAAACATTTAGAGAAGAGCTAACACCCATCCTTCTCAAACTCTTCCAAAAAATTGCGGAGGAAGGAATACTCCCAAACTCATTCTATGAGGCCACCATCACCCTGATACCAAAACCAGACAAAGATACTACAAAAAAAGGAAATTACAGACCAATGTCACTGATGAATATAGATGCAAAAATTCTCAACGAAATACTAGCAAACAGAATCCAACAACACATTAAAAGGATCATACGAGGATGAGATCTGGGAGGGTCTTGAGGGCAGGAGCCTCTATCCCCATGAAGTTGGGGGGTATCAGCCTTTTCGTGTGAATGTGTTCATCAATTTGGAAGCTCTCTGAATGCCATGCAATTGAGATTTTATGGAGGCTTCCTTGCATAGGCATGATCAGTGATTAACTCCATTTTCAGCCCCTCTCCCCGCTCTGGAGGATGGGGAGGATGGCTGATAATTCCAAGCTTCTAATCACAGCGTGGTCTTTATGTGACCAGCCCCCATACAGGAGCTCACCCAAAGTCAACTCATTCAAACAAAAGATGCTCCTAGTGTTCTTATCACTTAGGAATTTACAAGGGTTTTAGGAGCTTTGTGCCAGGAACAGGAACATTTTATATATATAAAAGATATATGTATTTTTCCTATTATCTCAATTTGTTAGAAAAAATCAGGTCACCATTTAGTCTATGGTTAATCATTCTCCACCACTGAAGCAAGATATTTATGAGTACTCTTATTTTTCCCCCCAAGTACAGTTTTTATTACAATTAAACAAAGACAAATAGTAAACTACCAGAAAGAACTTAAATCAGGGACCTAGGATTTTTTCTCCATTCTTTTTTTTTTCTAACTTTTTATTTTATATTGGAGTACAGCTGATTAACAATGTTGTGATAGTTTCAGGTGCACAGCAAAGTGACTCACCATTTGTTGAAGAGACTGTCTTTCCACCATTTTATTGTTTTGCCTCCTTTGTTGTAGATTAATTGACCATAGGTGCTTGGGTTTATCTCTGGGCTTTCTATCCCATTCCATTGACCTGTATTTCTATTTTTGTGCCAGTACTGTTCTGATGACTATACCTTTGTGGTGTGGTCTGAAGTCGGGGAGCCTGATTCCTCCAGCTCTGTTTTTCTTTCTCAGGATTGCTTTGGCTATTTGGGGTCTTTTGTGTCTCCATACAAATTTTAAGATTTTTTGTTCTAGTTCTGTGAAAATGCCATTGGTAGTTTGATGGGGATTGCATTGAATCTGTGGATTTCCTTGGGTAGTACAGTCATTTTGACAATACTGATTCTTCCAACCCAAGAACATGGTATCTTTCCATCTGTTTGTGTCATCTTTCATTTCTTTCTTCAGCATCTTATAGTTTTTGGAGTACAGGTCTTTTGTCTCCTTATGTAGGTTTATTCCTAGGTGTTTTATTCTTTTTGATGCAATGGTAAATGGAATTGTTTCTTGAATTTCTCTTTCTGCTCTTTGTTATTAGT
>NC_041217.1:123539346-123541161 GCF_002837175.3 Physeter macrocephalus
TTAGTGTATAGAAATGCAACAGATTTCTGTGTATTAATTTTCTAACCTGCAACTTTACCAAATTCATTTTATGTATATAAAAGATATATGTATTTTTCCTATTATCTCAATTTGTTAGAGGCAATCAGGTCACTATTTAGTCTATGGCTAATCGTTCCCCACCACTGAAGCAAGATATTTATGAGTACTCTTAAAAAGCCCCATAAATGTGAGGTTTCCCAGTCTGGCTGGTCTGAACAGGCACTATTCCCATCTGGATGGGAACACTGGATACTGCGTCCTTTAGTCATTTCATATGTTTTGTTCCCTCCATCTTCATACACAAGTGCTGCTCAGTACACTGCTGAATACCCAAGGGGAACACTCTGTACATCCCCAGAATCCTCTGTGTATCTCTTTCTTTTCTGATACTCGATCTGCATAGCCTTTGTCTCTGGCTTCCCCTCTTTACCTCAGGGAATCTCTTGGCATTTCTCTGGTTTTCCCCTACTTAAATCACACGTACAAAACTATCTCTGGGCAGTAGCTGGGGCAATTGCAGGACTCACCGAGTTTGTTTTCAGAGGATCACTGCCCTTCATTCATTGATGCCCAGTGATTGAAAAGGATTTTTTTTCCACACATTTTCTTTTTTTTTCTTTTTAGTTGATTCAGGCAAGAAAGTAAATCTTGTCCCTGTTATTCCATTTTGACAGGGAACAGAAGTCTGTGGAGTTGATCTTTCTAAGTTAAAAGCACTTTGCATTTTAAAATTCTAAAGGACTTGTCAACTTCATTTATTTCGTTTACAGCCCACTTACTGGGCGGGAGTTTTGCTTCTCTTTTAGCTGATTGTTCAGAGTCAAACTGTTTTCACTTCCCAGTTCCTGTTTTTGCAACTACTTCGAGACAGGGCCAAGTGTTCCTGTTGAAGCAGAAACATGACTGTGGAGGATGCTTCTTTGAAAATCTTACAGACAGACCCTACCTCCAGAGAAAGCATGGAGGAGGGACGATCTGACATATCTGAAGAGATGGATTAAGAATGCTTTGGATTAAGGATTGTGGAGCACATTTCAATAATTTTAGGATTGTCAAAAGGAGGATTGAGGAGGATCAGATCAATAATGGAGGCAATGGTTTGGATTGGAGAGGGCACACTGGATCCCAATCCTTGGAGCTGGATCATTGGATTCAAATCATAATGTGGATAGGATAGGGAGAATGAATTACAAGGATTCATGGAGCGGGATCAGATTACCAGGAACATAGGAGTGGATTTCTGCCCCAACCAAACCGCATTCGTGTGGATTTTTTTTTTTTAACTTAATTGGCTATTCCAAAGATTTTTTTTTTCCTATTTTTGACGATTGGAGCCCTTAAGATGCACGATGGAATTGTGTTTTGCATTCTTTGGTAAAAGGAGCAAAGCGAGGACCTGGAGATATATGCTGGAGCAATCTCCTTGGAAGGATTCAGCACGAGTAGATGGTAAACATTTAAAGGGGAAAGGGGGGGGGGGTTTAAAATAGTATATCAGTAAGTCACTTCTAAATTTAAAGAAAACAAAATTGGAATTGAAGACTAAGTAGGTTTCCAATTGGCTATTGCCGTTTTTCTTTGAAAAAATAAACATTTAAAAAAAAAAAAAAGGATCATACACCGTGATCAAGTGGGATTTATCCTAGGGATGCAAGGATTCTTCAATATATGCAAATCAATCAATGTGATACACCATATTAACAAATTGAAGAATAAAAACCATAGGATCATCTCAATAGATGCAGAAAAGGGTTTTGACAAAATTCAACACCCATTTATGATAAAAACTCTCCA
>NC_041217.1:123541174-123562672 GCF_002837175.3 Physeter macrocephalus
CACCACTATTATTCAACATAGTTTTGGAAGTCCTAGCCACGGCAATCAGAGAAAAAAAAGAAATAAAAGGAATACAAATTGGGAAAGAAGAAGTAAAACTGTCACTGTTTGCAGATGACATGATACTATACATAGAGAATCCTAAAGATGCCACCAGAAAACTACTAGAGCTAATCAATGAATTTGGTAAACCTGCAGAATACAAAATTAATGCATGGAAATCTCTTGCATTCCTATACACTAATGATGATAAATCTGAAAGAGAAATTAAGGAAACACTCCCATTTACCACTGCAACAAAAAGAATAAAATATCTAGGAATACACATACCTAGGGAGGCAAACACCTGTATGCAGAAAACTATAAGACACTGTTGAAAGCAATTAAAGGTGATACCAACATATGGAGAGATATACCATGTTCTTGGATTGGAAGAATCAATATTGTGAAAATGACTATACTACCCAAAGCAATCTACAGATGCAATGCTATCCCTATCAAATTACCAATGGCACTTTTTACAGAACTAGAACCAGAAATCTTAAAATTTGTATGGAGACACAAAAGACCTCAAATAGCCAAAGGAGTCTTGAGGGAAAAAAACGGAGCTGGAGGAATCAGACTCCCTGACTTCAGACTATACTACAAAGCTACAGTAATCAAGACAATATGGTACTGACACAAAAACAGAAATATAGATCAATGGAACAAGATAAAAAGACTGGAGATAAACCCATGCACCTATGGTCAACTAATCTATGACAAAGGAGGCAAGGATATACAATGAAGAAAAGACAGTCTCTTCAATAAGTGGTGCTGTGAAAACTGGTCAGCTACATGTAAAAGAATGTAATTAGAACACTCCCTATCACCATACACAAAAATAAAGTCAAAATGGATTCGAGACCTAAATGTAAGACCGGACAGCATAAAACTCTTAGAAGAAAACATAGGAAGAACATTCTTTGACATAAATCACAGCAAGATCTTTTTTGATCCACCTCCTAGAGTAATGGAAATAAAAACAAAAATAAACAAACGGGACCTAGAGAAACTTAAAAGCTTTTGTACAGCAAAGGAAACCATAAAGGAGATGAAAAGACAACCCTCGGAATGGGAGAAAATATTTGCAGATGAATCAACGGACAAAGGATTAATCTCTGAAATATATAAACAGCTCATATAGCTCAATATTAAAAAACGTTAAAAAACTAAAAATAGAATTACCATATAATCCAGCAGTCCCACTACTGAGCATGTACCCGGGGAAAACCACAATTCAAAAAGACACATGCACCTCAATGTTCATTGCAGCACTATTTACAATAGCCAGGTCATGGAAGCAACCTAAATGCCCATCGACAGACGAATGGATAAAGAAGAACTATTTACAATAGCCAGGTCATGGTAGCAACCTAAATGCCCATTGACAGACGAATGGATAAAAAAGACATGGTACATATATGCAATGGAATATTACTCAGCCATAAAAAGGAACTAAATTGGGTCATTTGTTGAGATGTGGATGGATCTAGCGACTGTCATACAGAGTGAAGCAAGTCAGAAAGAGAAAAACAAATATCGTATATTAACGCATATATGTGGAACCTAGAAAAATGGTACAGATGAACTGGTTTGCAGGGCAGAAATTGATACACAAATGGAGAGAACAAACATATGGACACCAAGGGGGGTAGCCGCGGTGGTGTGGGGGTGGGGGTGTGATGAATTGGGCGATTGGAATTGACATGTATACACTGATGTGTATAAAATTGATGACTAATAAGAATCTGCTGGGTAAAAAAATAAATTAAATAAAATTCAAAAAAAATTGGCATCTATATTGTATTCACAATATGGGAAACTATTAAAATGAGAAGCTGTGCAAAATATTTGGGGAAATCATAAATGACACATATTCACTATGCAGCAGAAGAGGCTGGAGAATAAAGAGAGCTACTTTAGATAGTTTGGTCAGGGGAAACTTCCCTTAGAAGGCTATATCTGGCCAGAGACCTGAAGGAAATAAAGGAGGAAGTACAAAGACCTTGACGAAAATAGCATATTTGGTATTCGAGAAACAGAAAATAGGCCAGTGTAACTAAAGCAGAGTGAGCGAGGGGGACAGGAGGAGGAACTGAAGACAGAGTGTTAACAGAGGGGAAACTAACTGGGGAGCTAGTAGGGCTTTGCTGACTAGGAAAAAGGGACCACTGCAAGCCAATTCCTCCACCCTTCATTTGCTTAAGTATAGGCTATTAAATTATAAGCTGGAAGCAGGAGAAATAAATTATTCCTTGAAATAATTTTAGGATTTTCCAGACCCTTGTCTTTTGCCAGCTCTTTCCTCCACCCCCAAATAAATATACTTATACACTGTTTACCTTAATTTGATTCCCAATTTTGTTCTTGAAAGCCTTTTTTATTTTCTTGGTTTTTTTCTTTGCTGTATCACAGGCAAATGCTTGAGTTAGGTAACTAGTTGAATTGGAATGGGATACCATAGATCTATTTGCAGAAGATGCCAAGAAGTCTCCAGGAGAAGAATTCATTCTCAGGAAAGAGTCAAGGCACACTAGTTAGATTCAGAGAAAAGTAGGCAAAGTGGGAGGAAAGAGATGACTTAGATACCACTTTGTCCTGCACACAGATTCTTCTTGATCAAAGCACCTAGGACTCACTAGGACCCTAAGGCAAACAGCTATAATAAAAAGAGTGAAGTACTCAAAGATCTGCACTGGTATAAATGGCATCACGCTGGTTCCAGCAACTTATGCAGTGGTGAGCAAGGACAGGAATGACCACTGGAAGAGATAAAAGATGAATGTTATAGAAACAGACACTGGCAATGACCAAGAACAGAGATCATTTTTAGCACACCATGTTAGAGCTGCTTTTTTGGATATCATTAAAAACAGAAGACGGACATCACACAGCCTAGTACAAGAAAGGAAAAACTTGACTAATGTGAGGTAGCAAACAGGATCAGCTTATGAGTCAGAAATGTGATCTGTGGAAATTCAGTTCTACTTGGAAAAAAATATTAAGACTGCAAGTTTTCATTGAATGGTAAGGATTAAAGCTAGAAAAGTGACAAAGATCCTCAAACTTAAACAGGCTGTATTAGAATCATTCCTAATACTAGAGGTTAGGGTAAATCCTTTGTGATATAATTGTACGTTTCAAACATTTTTGAGGGGAGAAGAGGCTGGTGTAAAAAGAAAGTCCAGGAGTAAGGATGGGGATCGTGGTGGTGTTACTAATATCCTGTAGCCAGTCTCAGTTGCCTTCCTTCTTTCTCAAAGGAAAGTTATTCTAGTTTCCATATCTATTGAGAACTATGTAGAAAGAAAAAGCCTCCATGAATAGTTGCTCATGTTGTACATTGAACAAAGACCCCACACCCAAGAGATATATTTCATACCAATCCCAGCATTAAGAATTTGTATTTTATAACTCTTCTTGCTATAGTTAACACAGTCCTTGAGGTAAAAGTCATTTTTTCCTATGTCTAGGAATTTAGTTTGTATATAGGATAAAGAAGGATAAACCAAAGCCAAATAGTTATCAGGCTACCTTTATCCTGAGAAATGTAGTTTCAGGGATTTCTTTGTTCCAACTTAGAGAATACATTTGGCTCAACTTTCCTCTTTCAATTCACATAGGCAGTGGGCAACTTAACGCATCAAAAATGGAGTTTATGATAGGTGGCCTCTTTAGTCTATCCAGTAGGTTTCTATCAGAAAAACCTCCTTTTCGAGTCCTCACCACTTCTGCTACTCAAAGTACCAGGATTCCCCCAGGCATCATCCACTACAGGAACAACACTGGGAATCTAGCTAATCCTCTGAATCACAGGGAGACAGCGCTGCAAGGGCCACTCCCTCCTAAACTCTATTTCTTCTGTGATTCTGTGTGAAGCTTTGACTCCACAAAACATCATGCCCCTGTAAATCACGGGGTAGGAGGCACTGGAACACTCATTATCTCTAATGCTTGGATCTTCAAGACTCTGGGTCAGCTGCTCAGAAACATGCAATCTGAACACTGAACAAACATGTAGTATGTTGACCTCATCAGGCCTGTGACAATACTTGGACTCCAGCCTGCTCAAGCCTCTTGAATCAAAAATAGTTAGTCAATCCAATCATGCCCTTTATCTACACCATCTTCAGGCACTGGGATAAAGCCAACATTCCAGATTACTATGCCCTCATTAATTGTGCTTTGCTTTCCTTATTCTTTCTCTCAGAGTCTTCCTCACAGCCTCGTTTCACAGGCAACATGGCTGATATATCTAACAACTGAACCCCAAAGTTCTGTCTGTTACTGTTCTCCAGTAAACTTTATCCACACCCCTCTTCCTAATTTATTGACTTCACTACACCCATATTTTATAAATTGTCCCTTTTATAAATTTCCTCAATTATGCAGTTTTAGTGTGTTATCTGTATTCTACTGAAACTCTCATTCTATCCTCCATGTAATTTAACTTCTCATTCATATTTTCTATCTCCTTATCTTTCTGTGCTGCGTTCTGAGTAATTACTTTAGATACATCATCCAGTTTCTTAATTCTCTCTTCAGCTATATATCATCTGTGATCGAATCCATTGGTGAGTTCAAAATTGTGTATATTTTAATTCTAAAATTTATATTTGTTTTTCAAATATTCCTGGTAATTGATACTTTTATTATTTTTTCACTTATGTGATTATATTTTTTCTGTACTGCATAGGATAAGCCTGGAAATACATTTCTCAAAATTCCCGTTCTCTATATAGTTCTGGCCTGGAGTCTACCAATGGGAAACCTGGCACAAAATTTTGAAAGTAGGACAGAAGGAGAAGGTGCTATTCTCTGAAGGCAGCTGCACTAATGTCTCCTCAGCAGAACTGAGATTGACGGCAATTCCCCAACTCACTCTTGACAGACATCTATTTCACTGTTATGGGTAGGAAAACTGATAGAACTTCCCTAGAGGTTGTGGAAAATTATAATGGCTTCCCAATGAACTCCAAAAAACCACATACTCTAGTGATTCAGGCTGAGAACGTTGATGGTGGTTTTAATAAACTATAATTTCCCATTTCTTCCAAAGATACAAAGCCTCTAATTCCTTGAATTAATTTTTGAAACCTGAATACATGGAGTAGCTTTTGTGTATTCTGACTGAACCTTGACTGATAAACCCAGGAAAAAGTGACCATTCCCATCTAAATTACCATACTTTAGGAACACAGACATTGATCATAGTATTTAACAGTGTATTGTATTGTACTTATTAATGTGTCTATCCCCTCCTCTCATCCTCTACCCAACATATCATAAAAGGGTTAGTTTTCTTTTGATTTTTGTATATTTAGCATCTAGCATGATCCCCAGATTAACAGGACTAAAAATAAATAATTTTTAACATGATGAACCATAATTGTAAATCAGGTCAAAGATTTATTTCTTCAACACATTGGACAAACAAAGGACAGGACATTGCCCACTTCCTACAAGTGACAAAATAGTTGTTTTTTTTCACTTCCATGTGCCCAGTAACTCCTCTTTCCAAAGTTTGTCCCGTCCTCTTATCAACAGCAAAGGGGAAAAGTACACCTGCATCCTTTGCAATGTCTGGAGAATCTATCCCCTTCTACATACAAACATACATACACACAAACACACACACAAACACACACACACACTTTTGTTATTCATATTTAGCAACCACACTTCATCAGTCACTCAGGTGGTAGGCTCAGTTCACTACTAAACCTATCACCCCAAAATTCAATTTACCCTTTTTCCACAGCAGTTGTATAAAAACGTGTTAAATAAATGTTTTATGTAACATTTTTTAAATGTTGAAAAATCATATTCAGAGGATCACTTTAATGTATTCCCCTATTAATGTATCTGCATTCTTGATCATTCAGTCTTGCCTACAATAAAAATGTCAGTTGCTCTATTTTTCCCACTGTTTTGTGGAAAGCAATGCTCAGCTTTTGTTTGGCTGTATTATATGGTATCGACCCCCCAACTTCTAAAGAACAGCCAGACCTATTGGGAGTCACATTGTTTAAACGGAGTAGGTCTCTTTGCAGTGTGGCCATTCAAATGTCCATATTTCATACTTCATTGGGGTTATTCAACATTGTCTGTTGGATGGATGAACAAATGAATGGATAAAAATCAAGCACATCCATGTCTATACTTAAAAAGCCTATTTTGCAGTGCCAAGAAGAGCAGAAAGAAAATGAACATTTATTGATCTCTACTGAATGGTAGTTGTTTTATCTACCTTATTTCATCCAATCACATGAACTAGATATTATTCTTGCCTTTTTAGCAATGAACTGAAGTTCAGAGAGGTCATTTACACAGCTAATAATTAAAGGAATTAGGATTTGGACCTAGATCTATCTGGGTCCAAAACTCCAACTTTTTCCATGACAACTGCTTCATCCTGATTCTCTAATTTTTATGATTTGTTAAGAATTTCTGGGACTTCTCTCGTGGCGCAGTGGTTAAGAATCTGCCTGCCAATGCAGGGGGCACGGGTTTGAGCCCTGGTCCGGGAAGATCCCACATGCCGCGGAACAACTAAACCCGCAAGCCACAACTACTGAAGCCTGTGTGTTCTAGGGCCTGTGTGCCGCAACTGCTAAGCCCGCATGCTGCAACTACTGAAGCCCGTGCACCTAGATCCCATGCTCCACAACAAGAGAAGCCACCACAATGAGAAGCCCGTGCACTGCAATGAAGACCCAACACAGCCAAAAATTAAGAAAAAATAGAAGAATTTCTTATGAAGAATGATCTACCAAATAAAACATATTACTTGTGGCTTTCAGGTTGTAAACATATCAGATATACCTTATTTGTCAGATAAAACTCAGAATTTTTGATGAGAACCTGACCCATAGTACACATTCTAAATATTTATCAAATATGCTAAACAAATAAGAAAATAAATGCTTTGCTTTTATATAGAAACTGGAAGTGGGGATCACAGAATGGAAAAATAAAGCACATAGGATATTTGTCATCTCCTTTTTTTAAGATCATTTCAGTTATTAATGTAAACTTCACCTTCAGTTATATTACAGCTCCTTGTCTAGAGTCCACAGGTTACCACAATGACAAAGTGCCAGCACTTTATGCAAGCATAAGGCACACTGCTAAGAGGTAAATAAGCTACCCAGTCAACAGTACTGGCTATGATTTTTATACAGTCTTCCTTGTTATCAAATAACCAAAGTGAAGTTCACTGGATTTCATTTGATCTGTGTGTAACTGTAAAGTCAAAACAGATATCCTAAATTTTGCCAGCAGTAAAATTTTCTTATGAGCCAGCAACCAGTAAGTAGTTTAAAAGAGAAGGTGCTAGAACTTTCTTCTCATCATGCTAGCTAATATACCCTACTTTGTTTGTTCCTGGGCAAAAATAAAAATAGATTCGTGTTTAATGATGATAGTAATAGTAGCTAAGACTTACTCAGCACTAAACAAGTTGTACTTTACCTACATTATCTCATTTAGTCATCATCTTAAAAGGTTCTCTCATCTGTTTTACAGATGACAAAAACTGAACTTCAATCTTTACCAAAGTGTCATTCTTGGGGAGCCCATGGTGAAGCAGTCACATTCTTATGAAGCTAGCCTTTCATAGTTTCATTAGTAAGTGGAGCAATTTTCAAAGCCCTGTGAACAATTTGCAGGGAGAGCATTAGAATTATAAGAATTGGGTTAGGGGCTTCCCTGGTGGCGCAGTGGTTGCGCGTCCGCCTGCTGGCCAAGTACCCTTATGCAAGTAACTTGATGGAATCATAATAACACACTAAGTACAATTCGTTTATTGTCTATCTCCTTTACTGGTATAGTAAAGGACTATACTATAAAATAAAGTACTATACCAGTATAGTACTGGTATCTATTAGGGCAGAGATCTGGTCTTTCTTGTTCAGAACTGAATTAAATACCTACAACCGTACCAGTGTAAAGTAGGTTCTCAGTAATAGTTGAGCAAGAGAGCGAGCAAACACATGAATGAATGATGTACTGTGTAGAACTATAGACTTATAGAACTATTTTTGAATTTTTATTTTAAATCATTAATGATGTCCTTTTCAAATTTATGGCTTTATTAATGTCAGAGAGTCTTGAATATATCTTAAAAATGAGAATATTCTTTTAATTTAAGTGAAGATAGCATTATGTAGAACCTCATTTATCATAAGGAAAACATTCTCATTCAATGATTAACATAATTTTACATTTCAGTAAAATTTTTTAAAAAATTTAAATGTTCAAAATATTTATTTGACAGGCCTATAATTGCTAATTTCTTATTTTATAAATTATGGACATTATTTTTAAAACCAACCAATTAACCAACCATCTACCTAATTAGCCCTTCATAAAAGAAAGTATACATTACAGCCAAAGAACTAGGAAGGACTTAATCCCAGAATAAAAGACAATGCTTCCCCAAAAAGAACAGTAAGTAATCTTACACTGATATAACTATGTGACATTATTCTTATTTTTCTCAATTTCCTGAAGATAGTTGAAATCTCTGACACAGACTGGCACTGGCACCAATAACTTTTTGTACTAAAGCCTTTAAAACTTAGTAATCATTTGCAATGCTAAATCGATTAGTCTATTTTCTTAAAAGTATAGGAACTCATACTGGATACTGTGGTGTCAGGCACTTTCACAAACATTCAACCCTACCCAAAATGCTTGGAGGCAAGTATTAGCTCTATTGTGTGGATTAGAAAGGTGGCATTAAAAGAGAAAAAACAATTATACAAAGTCACACATGGATATTGACTGTGTCTACCGCTCTTTCTACAAAGTCACCTCTGCCTTACCTTTCAAGACATACATTTCAATGAGGTGTTTTCTAACTATCCTTATCCTCACTTTTCTGCCTACTAAAAGGGAGACATTGATCTCTTTCTCTTTTCTGCCTTCAAGTTACCTGGTACTTACATCTGTCATACCAACTCTTATTGGCCTTGCATCTGACATGTCTGTCTCCCAGGACCAGACCATGAGTTGCTCAAAGAACAGAGACAATCTTTTAGTCGCTTAGTATCTCCAAAAGCAAACATAGAGATACCTGAACAGTATCTCAATAAATTCTGGTTGAATGCTTAAACAAATATCTCATTTTTGCAGGAAAAATGAAGTTTAAAGCATAAACTGCCAATCTGATGTTTAAGTTTATACTTGCCAAGAACCTGTCCACACAGTTTTCCAACCATGGCAAAATATACGACCTCTTTTTAGAAGATTTAGTAGATTCTTTAACATCTAAGAAATGTATTTTTTTTCAATATAAGGCAAAGGAGATTTTAGCTTTAAAGAATTTCAGAAATTAAAGAATCAAACATCATTAATTTACAGATGAAGAAATGGAACCCAGGATGGTCATGTGACTCTACTCATGCAACTGAATATTCAATCAGAGGCCACAACCTATATCACCAAACTCCTGGTCTAGTCTTCTTCCTTCTATATCATGCCATTTAAATAATATTCACATTGCTACCTGATTATCTTCATCTATAAATAATTCAGCCCTGATATTTATAATTAATTTAATATACTCTGGATTAAAACCTTTGGGTACTATGTTCTTAAATCTTAGTTATACTTAGCCATAGATGCCTCTTTTAATAGTCTTCATGTTAACTAAATAGCACACTTAAAATATCTACCCCCAAATAGACCTATTTGCTAGCATTTTACAGTACAGGCCTAAGGGTAGAGGAGATGTATGCTTTCAAATTTAGTTAAGTTGTCAAGCATTTGAGTGCCTACTCTGTAGAAAAGATGAGTTTTCATCTAAGTGATAACTACTAATATTTAACAAATATTAGATATCTGGGGCTTATTCCAGGTTAATAATTCATAGGACCGCCAGACAAAATGTGGAAAATATTTGGGACATACTTACACTAAAAAATTATTTGCTTTTTATCTAAAATGCAAATTTAACTAGACATCTTATATTTTTATTTGCTAAATTTGGCAACTCTGTTAGTTCAGCAAATATTTATTGGGGTCTTACTACATGCCAGGCCCTTAGAATATAACAATGAACCAAACAGAATAAGCTCATGCCTATGTGGAGCTTATATTCTACTTGGGGGATTTGTATTAGTGGTAAATAATGTTTCAGGTGAAGATGAGTAATATGAAGAATATGAGGAAGTGAGACATGCAAACAGGGCAGCTGCTTAGGAGACATCATTCACATTTTATGTAAGCAACATGGCAGGTTTTCAGGAAAATAACTTAGGAAAGTGTTCCAGGGAGATGAAATAGCAAGGGTAAAATCCCTGGGGTGTATACAATCTTGAGGGATTAAAGGAGCAGGATGTAGACAAACATTTGAAAGGAGAAGTGTTAGGAAAAGAGATTGGACAGGTAGTCAGGAGAAAGATCATGCAGGTATTTGTAGGTCATGGTAAAGTCTTTAGATTCTAGTCTAAACCTCATGGGGAGCCACTGGATGGTTAGAGCAGGAGAGTGACACAATATGACCATAGAAGTAGGGAGACCAGTCAGATGGCAGGTGTTCAATCAAGTAATAGTGGTGGCTTGGACTCCAAGAGGTGAGAAATGGGATATCATTTGGGATATCATTTCCTAATTGAATCTGGGGCATCAGAAAAAGAGAGGTGTGAGAGATTATTTTAAGATTTTTGAGCAATTCAGTGAATAAAGTGTCACTTACCATGATGGAGAATACCATAGGAGGAGTAGGATTGGAGGAGGGTGAGAAACCAGAAATTCACTTTTTAGACACTAAATTTGAGATGCCTGTGAGACATACTGTCAAACATTAGAAGTAGTCTATAGTTCAGGGAAAATTCTGGGCTGAAGACAAAATTTGGGTATAATCAGCATGGAAGTGCTATTAAAGTCTTGAGTGGAGATCATCTAGGGAGTGATTATAGGTAGAGGAAAAAAGAGATCTTAGGACTGAGTCCTGTGTTCTCCAACACTCGAAAATCTGGAAAAGGAAGATAATACAGCAAAGGAGGATGAGTGACAGTGGTCCCTGAGGGTGTTCGTGTGGTATATCTCCAAAGCCAAGTAGAGAAAAGGTTGCTCAGGAAGGAGAAAGTGAAAAACTCTATCATAGGCTCTTGAAATAGGGACTGATATTGACATTGACTTCAGCAATATGAGGTCTTTGTTAACCCTAATAAGAGTTGTTTGAGTGGAATGATGGGATGAAAGTCTGATTGGAGTGATTACACTAGAGATTGGGAGGCAAAGAAGGCAAGACAGCATCTATAAACAATTTCTTCAGGGAGTTTTCTATAAAAGGAGAAACCTTGGGATCATAACTAGAAGGAAGGTGGCATCTTGGGATGTTTTAAATTAAAGGTGTTATACTATGTTTTTATGGTGATGGGAAAAACTGATAATGTAGGAATGACTGTGGATAATTATAGAAGCAAACTCCATGAATAGGCAGAGGGCACTGGAACCAGTGTTCAAGGGAATGGACTGACCTAAGATAAACGTATTGACTGATCCTGAAGAAGAATAGGAAGGGAAACAGTGGATATGCGCTCAGAAGCATGCAGGTTAGTGGATTTGGTGGTAGGAAAAGGAGGTTTTCTTCAGATTGCTTCTATTTTCTCAATGAAATCAGGAGCAAGGTCAGCTATTGAGAATGTAGGGGAAAGGCAAAGATTTAAGGATAGGAAAAGTCTTCTCTGGAAGTGAGAGAATGACTGACTAGAAAATGTAGTAGTAGAATTCACATTTCAACGTTTTATCCAAATCATTAACTCTACATAAGACCATATGCATTTATAAAAAGGTGAAAATACCTGAGGATGAACTAAACTCTATTCCAATTTCTGAATAAGCTAGAATGTACGCTCTATGAGAGAAGGGATTGTTGTCTACTTTATTCCCAATTAAATCACTGTGTCTGTTAAATCATAATAGATACTGGAAAAACATTTGGTGTCTGAATTAGAAAATGAGGAGGGAGCCACTGTATCTTTACCTTTTTTGTTGTTACAGATGATCTCACCCACAAATATTTACCTTCTTACCTCATCCTAGCACATTTCTAGTAGCACTTTTCCAGCTGATTTTTTAAAAATATGTGGCCATTTCTAAGAAAACATTTTGTGGTTTACATTCATCTATTTTTAATTCACCAAGACATCATTTCACAGTATCTAATGGAAAATTTAAAAGCTTCATGAACTAAAAAGCACATATTGCCAAATTTAAATGAACTAAAAAGAATGAAAAGTTTGGGTAGAGTTCAAAATTTTAAGCTGTCAAAGAAGAAGAATGTACAAAACTTGAGGTTCTCATTTCTCATATTCTGATATTAAACATATGGAATTCAAGTGTCCAGACTGGATTAGAGGAACAGAAGTTTTAGAACAAACTTTCAATTGTGAAATGTACTGAAAGACTATTAAACCAAGATCCCACAAAATAGCTGATCTAGCAATCGTGTTTTTTTACTTCAATGTGTTTATCTACAGCAACAACAGTAAAAGTTTTACTAAATCCCAAGATATTTCTAATTGTTTCACAGAAATGGATGGCTTTGCATGAACGAGAAGATCTGCTACTCCTTAACCACTGGAGGATATTAATCTTATTCTTTCCCACAAAACTGGTTATTAAACGTGAAAAATACGTAATTTTGCTAGCAAAAAAAGAAATGCAAATAAAAGCACTAAGGCAAAATTTTCACTTATTAAAAAAGTGATAAACATCTCTATGCATACAGGTTTCCCATATTTTTAATGATCTTCTTAGAATAAATACTTCAGTATGGGATTACTGGATGAAAAGCTATAAGCAATTTTATAGCTTTCGAAATATATAGCTAAACTACTTCCGAAAAATGTAGTAAATTACTATATTGAAAGTACAAGTTTTATAACATTCTGCCAGCATTGGCTTCTTGGCATTAAAAATTTTTTCTTTACTTAAAATACAGTAAAATTTATTCCTCTTGGTGTATGTTCCGTGAGTATTGACAAATACATATAGTCAAGTAACGACACCACAATCAAGGTACAGGATAGGTCCATAACCCTAAAAGTGCCCTTTTGTAGTCAACCCCTCTCCCCACCCCAACTCCTGGAAACACTGATCTGTTCTCTTATAATTTTATTTTTCCAGAATGTCATATACTTGAGCATATACACCTTGAAATCTTTTGAATCTGGTTTATTTCACTTAACATCAGGTGTTTAAGATTCTTCCATATTGTTGGGTGAATCAATAGTCTGTTCCTTTTATTGCTGAGTACCGATCTATTGTGTAGACATACCACAGTTTGCTTATTCATGGATTAGTTTGGTTGTTTGCAGTTTTGCATTACTATAAAGTTGCTATAAATATTTCCATACAAGTTTTTATGTAAATCTAAGATTTACTTCTGTTAAGTTAGTTCGATTTTTTAAATTATTTATCCCATATTTATTCTGCAGTTTTTGATATCCTTGGTACAAATTCAAGTTCTCCTAGAGGATACTAGTACTCCAGTTTGAGCAACAGAGGCTTAGGTAAAGCCATATTCAAGACAATGTATATAAAATTCTTAGCACTAGTTAAAATTTGTAAAGATACTCTCATTAAAAAAAAAAACTGTGAAGACAAAATATTCAGACTAGGTAACATGGATTTTTGGGGTTTTTTTGTTTACTTTTAATAGTTTTCAACTTTCAAAGCTTGCTCTGAATGCTTCTGCTGGTTATAGGGAAACATGTAAGAAGACACAAAAACTTCTCAAATTTAAAGCTCCCAAAATAACTTGAGATCTGAATGATCCTCATCACTTCCAACAATCTTCTTAATTCTAAAAATAATAATAATTTTCCCTGCTCATGAGGAGTTTACAGATTCACTAGAGAAGCTTATCTCATGTCTAGAGAGAGATACACAATAATCCAGGACAGAAGGTTAAGTATATCAAAGGAGTACAATAGCTAACAAGTGACTAATGGAGTTCAGAGTTGGGAGCTGGGGGAAAGATCTGTAGGAGAGAAAAGGTAAGGATGAAATTAGCTGTGCTTTGAAGGAGATAGGACATTTCACTTCAAGTTCTAACCTTCTTCTATAACTGGTACCCCTTGGAATGTGAAGGCAATTTAGACAAGTTCTTGGCACTGATCCTTCTCCCTGTGTTTGTACAGAGCTATAATGAGTCACAACACCACCCAAGATAATTGGAAAACCCCTTTGGCACCCAAATAACAAAATATAGCTGTCTGTGTAGCCAGAACACATTGGTAAGTGTCTTCTTCCAAATCTGTCTGGTAATACCCACAAGACAGATTACACAACACCACTATTAAATTTAGAGAACATTAACAAAGAAGGATGAAGGACTGATGAGTAAAGCCCTCTGATTCTATATGTACAGCAAACTAATCAAAGTCAGATGTAGTTAAGTCTCAATTCACATATAATTTCGCAGGCAGAAAATAATGGTGTCTTTCTATAATACCAAGGAAGATATTTTTTTCAGCAACTTTCCCATTATGTGCCAACCAAGTTTATTATGTTTTTTTTAAAAAATTGAGAGTTTATATAAAAATATTTTTGCACAAAACATCTCATAAACAAGCACTTATCTCTTTCCATTTTCCATCTCTCTCTCTCTTTTACAGTTTTATTCCTTCCTACCAATTCATTGCCATCCCCTCACTCTTCCCTTCCTATGGACACATACCACAAATGAGCACAGTCATCAGGAGGGTTATTTATTTTTAAACCTAGAATATTTGGTTCCCAGATATCTAATCACCAAAAAATACAAAATTATTTGTTATTAATTACTGCATCTTAAGTGTGATTAAATTATGTACACATACAGATATATAATCAAGTTGGGAATACATATTCATTCATTAATCAACGTGGCAAATACTAATTACATGTCTAACATATGCCAGACACTAAGAATATAGAGATTAAATATACAACCCTGCCGTTATTGTGCTCAGAGTCTAATAGTTGAGACAAGGAGATAAAGCACCGTTATAATAGAGTATAATATGCAATAAAATAGGGAGAGTATTTCCCAGTGTGTTGTGTCGGCACAGAGAAAGATCACTCAACCCAGAATGAGTTAGTAAAATCTCTAAGGGAGATCATCTTTGAGCTACATCTTAAAAAAGTAAGTAGAAGGAAGCCAGATGATGAAACCAACAGGAAAGGAGTGTCTTAGAGAATACAGCATGTAAGAAAAAATGTTTCTGTTGAACTGCAAATGGTTTTTTTTTTTTTTTTGGTGGTATGCGGGCCTCCCTCTGTTGTGGCCTCTCCCGTTGCGGAGCACAGGCTCCGGACGCGCAGGCCCAGCGGCCATGGCTCACGGGCCCAGCCGCTCCGCGGCATGTGGGATCCTCCCAGACCGGGGCGCGAACCCGGTTCCCCTGCATCGGCAGGCGGACGCGCAACCATTGCGCCACCAGGGAAGCCCCTGCAAATGGTTTTATAAGGTTGGCAAGTATGTTGCATTTGGAGGGCTGCTATAGTAAACCTAAATTCACATTTTTACTTTATCAGATTCCCAACTTTTCAGTCATGACATGTCTCTTCCCTTCCTACAAGTCAAGCGTTTTTAAATGAATATGGAATTAGAATTAATTTAGTTTGTCTGTTGGATTAAATTTGCACACATACCCTCTCTGCAGGTCCTGGCCATGCTGCATGGTGACAGTCAGGGAGCTCTCCCCCAGGAGGTCTTCTAAAGGGGAGACTGCCTGTGCTCACCAACACAACTTCTCTCCTCTTCTTCCTAAGCACACAGCTAAATCGCATTTCCTGGTCTCATTCCTGATAGGCTGGCATGAAGTCGGAGAAACCAAGTCTGAGAAAACAGAATGTGGACAAAAGTGATATACTCTGTTTCCAAATCTGGCCTATAAAAATCTTCCACACTCACAGCTCCGTTCTCACTCTTCCCATTCTATAGTAATCTGAGATATTGAAGGTAGCAGTACCATGAGATGGAAGGAACCTGTATTCCAGAACAGCTGCTTGGACCAAGATCCCTTCACCAACCTATACTAGATTGTGACATGAACACAAAATAAACCTGAACTGTGTTAAGCCACTGAGATTTAGGATTGTGTCAATAGAGCAGTTAACCTGAGCTCAAAGTGTTTGTTTCATCCTCTAACCCTATATTCTCCAGTGTATGTATTTTTGACTTTGTTTTTTATCATTATACTGGGTATCATTAGTGTGTATCAGTATACTAAGCAACATGACTAATTTTTACAACCTTCTTGGTAGAAGCCTGCCACACTTACAGTTCTGTACTGACTGATTTGAACTGAACTTTTGTGTCCTGCTGTACATGTACCCTAAACAAGAAAATCTCTTACTTTTAGGGCCTTTCAGAAAGAAAAAAGTCTCCAAAGATGAGATTTATTATTTATTCAGACTGCCAGAGACTTCTTCTTGGATATTGTTTATTATTTTCCTTAGTCATTGGGTATTTTCTCATCTTTCTTCTCCTTTGAATTTCTCTATGATAATCTTTCTCTTTTTTGAATTTTATTTCATTTATTTTTTTATACAGCAGGTCCTTATTAGTTATTCATTTTCTACATATTACTGTATACATGTCAATCCAATCTCCCACTTCATCACAACATTCCCCCCCCCGCCACTTTCCCACCTTGGTGTCCATACGTTTGTTCTCTACATCTATGTCTCAATATATACTCTGCAAAACAGTTCATCTGTACCATTTTTCTAGGTTCCACATACAGGTGTTAATATATGATATTTGTTTTTCTCTTTCTGACTAAATCACTCTGTATGACAGTCCCTAGATCCAACCACATCTCTACAAATGACCCAATTTCATTCCTTTTTATGGCTGAGTAATATTCCATCATATATATGTACCACAACTTCTTTATCCATTCATCTGTAGATGGGAATTTAGGTTGCTTCCATGACCTGGCTATTCTAAATAGCCAGTGCTGCAATGAACATTGGGGTGCATGTGTTTTTTTGATATATGGTTTTCTCTGGGTATATGCCCAGTAGTGGGATAGCTGGATTATATGGTAATTCTATTTTTAGATTTTTAAGGAATCTCCATAGTGTTCTCCATAGTGGCTGTATCAATTTACATTCCCACCAACAGTGCAAGAGGGTTCCCTTTTCTCCACACCCTCTCCAGCATCTGTTGTTTGTAGATTTTCTGATAATGCCCATTCTAACTGGTGTGAAGTGATATCTTATTGTGGCTTAGATTTGCATTTCTCTAATAACTAGTGATGTTGAGCAGCTTGTCATGTGTTTGTTGGCCATCTGTATGTCTTCTTTGGAGAAATGTCTATTTAGGTCTTCTGCCCATTTTTGGATTGGGTTGTTTGTTTTTTTAGTTTTTCTGATGATGCCCATTCAAACTGGTTTGAGGTGATACCTCATTGTAGTTCTGATTTGCATTTCTCTAATAATTAGCCCATTTTTGGATTGGGTTGTTTGTTTTGTTAGTTCTGAGCTGCATGAGCTGTTTATATATATTGGAGATTAATCCTTTGTCTGTTGATTCGTTTGCAAAAATTTTCTCTGATTCTGAGGGTTGTCTTTTTGTCTTGTTTGTAGTTTCTTTTGCTGTGCAAAAGCTTTTAAGTTACATTATGTCATATTTGTTTATTTTTGTTTTTATTTCCATTACTCTAGGAGGTGGATCAAAAAAGATATTGCTGTGATTTATGTCAAAGAGTGTTCTTCCTATGTTTTCCACTAAGAGTTTTATAGTGTCCGGTCTTACATTTAGGTCTTTAATTCATTGGAGGTTATTTTTGTGTATGGTGAAAGGGAATGTTCTAATTACATTCTTTTACATGTAGCTGTCCAGTTTTCATAGCACCACTTATTGAAGATACTGTATTTTCACCATTGTATACCCTTGAGTTCTTTCTCACAGCGTAGTTGACCATAGGTCCGAGGGTTTATCTCTGGGGTTTCTATCCTGTTCCATTAATCTATATTTCGGTTTTTGTGCCAGTAACATAATGTCTTGGTCACTGTAGCTTTGTAGTATAGTCTGAAGTCAGGGAGTCTAATTCCTCCCGCTCCATCTTTCTTCCTCAAGACAGCTTTGGCTATTTGGGGTCTTTTGTGTCTCCATACAAATTTTAGGATTTTTGTTCTAGTTCTGTAAAAAATGCCACTGGTAACTTGATAGGGATTGCATTGTATCTGTAGATAGCGTTGGGTAGTATAGTCATTTTCACAGTATTGATTCTTCCAATCCAAGAACTAGGTAAGTCTCTCCATCTGTTTGTGTCATCATTAATTTCTTTCAAGAGTGTCTTATAGTTTTCTGCATACAGATCTTTTGTCTCCCTATGTAGGTTTATTCTTAGGTATTTTATTCTTTTTGTTTGCAATGGTAAATGGGAGTGTTTCCTTAATTTCCCTTTCAGATTTCTCATCATTAGTGTATAGGAATGCAAGAGATTTCTGTACATTAATTTTGTATCCTGCAACTTTACCAAATTCATTGATTATCTCTACTAGTTTTCTGGTGGCATATTTAGGATTCTCTATGTATAGTATCACATCATCTGCAAACAGTGACAGTTTTGCTTCTTCTTTTCCAATTTGGATTCTTTTTATTTATTTTTCTTCTCTGATTGCCAGGGCTAGGACTTCCAAAGCTATGTTGAATAATAGTGGTGAGAGTGGACATCCTTATCTTGTTCCTGATCTTAGAGGAAATGCTTTCAGTTTTTCACCATTGAGCATAATGTTTGCTGTAGGTTTGTCATATATGGCCTTTATTATGTTGAAGTAGGTTCCCTCAATGCCCACTTTCTGCAGAGTATTTATCATATGAGCATAATGTTTGCTGTAGGTTTGTCATATATGGCCTTTATTATGTTGAAGTAGGTTCCCTCAATGCCCACTTTCTGCAGAGTATTTATCATAAATGGGTGTTGAATTTTGTCAAAACCTTTTTCTGCATCTATTGAGATGATCATATGGTTTTTCTTCTTCAATTTGTTAATATGGTGTATCACATTGATTGATTTGCATATACTGAAGAACTCTAGCATCTCTGGGATAAAACCGACTTGATCATGGTGTATGATCCTTTTAATGTGTTGTTAGATTCTGTTTGCTAGCAGAATAAAGAAAAAAGAATGAAAAGAAATGAAGACTGCCTAAGAGACCTCTGGGACAGTACTAAACGTAACAATCTTCATATTACAGGGGTCCCAAAAGGAGAAGAGAGAGAGAAAGGACCCGAGAAAATATTTGTATTTATCTTTTTTGGTAGCATCTTTGTCTCGTTTAGGTATCAGGGTGATGGTGGTCTCATAGAATTAATTTGGGAGTGTTCCTTCCTGTGCAATTTTTGGGAAGAGTTTGAGAAGGATGGGTGTTAGCTCTTCTCTAAATGTTTGATAGAATTCACCTGTGAAGCCATCTGGTCCTGGACTTTTGTTTGTTGGAAGATTTTTAATTACAGTTTCAATTTCATTACTTGTGAATGGTCTGTTCATATTTTCTATTTCTGCCTGGTTCAATCTTGGAAGGCTATACCTTTCTAAGAATTTGTCCATTTCTTCAGGTTGTCCATTTTATTGACATACAGTACCTAGTAGTCTCTTAGGAAGCTTGATATTTCTGTGGTGTCTATTGTAACTTCTCCTTTTTCATTTCTAATTTTATTGATTTGAGTCCTCTCCCTCTTTTCTTGATGAGTCTGGCTAATGGTTTATCAATTTTGTTTATCTTCTCATCCACCAGAGGGCAGACATCAGAAGCAAGAAGAACTACAGTCCTGCAGCCTGTGGAACAAAAACCACATTCCCAGAAAGAGGGACAAGATGAAAAGGCAGAGGCCTATGTACCAGAAGAAGGAACAAGATAAAACCCCAAAAATCAACTAAATGAAGTGGAGATAGGCAACCTTCCAGAAAAAGAATTCAGAATAATGATAGTGAAGATGATCCAGTAACTCGGAAAAAGAATGGAGGCAAAAGTCGAGAAGATGCAAGAAATGTTTATCAAAGACCAAGAAGAATTAAAGAACAAACAAACAGAGATGAACAACACAATAACTGAAAAGAAAAATAAACTAGAAGGAATCAATAGCAGAATAACTGAGGCAGAAGAACAGATAAGTGTCCTGGAAGACAGAATGGTGGAATTCACTGCTGCAGAACAGAATAAAGAAAAAAGAATGAAAAGAAATGAAGACTGCCTAAGAGACCTCTGGGACAGTACTAAACGTAACAATCTTCATATTACAGGGGTCCCAAAAGGAGAAGAGAGAGAGAAAGGACCCGAGAAAATATTTGAAGAGATTATAGTCAAAAACGTCCCTAACATGGGAGAGGAAAGAGCCACCCAAGTCCAGGAAGTGCAGAGAGTCCCATACAGGATAAACCCAAGGAGAAACACACCACAACACACATAGTTATGAAATTGGCAAAGATTAAAGACAAAGAAAAATTATTGAAAGCAGCAACGGAAAAATGACAAATAACATACAACGGAACTCGCATAAGGTTAACAGCTGATTTCTCAGCAGAAACTTTACAAGTCAGAAGGGAGTGGCAAGATATACTTTAAGTGCCAAAAGGGAAGAACTAAGAACCAAAATTACTCTACCCAGCAAGGATCTCATTCAGATTCAATGGAGAAATCAAAAGCTTTATGGACAAGCAAAAGATAAGATAATTCAGCACCACCAAACCAGCTCTACAACAAATGCTAAATGAACTTCTCTAAGTGGGAAACACAAGATAAAAAAAAAGTCGAGAAGATGCAAGAAATGTTTATCAAAGACCAAGAAGAATTAAAGAACAAACAAACAGAGATGAACAACACAAGATTAAAAAAATGACCTACAAAAACAAACCCCCCAAAATTAAGAAAATGGTAATAAGAACATACTTATGGATAATTACCTTAAACACGAATGGATTAAATGCTCCGACCAAAGACACAGGCTTGCTGAATGGATACAAAAATAAGACCCATATACACACTGTCTACTTCTCTAAGTGGGAAACACAAGAGAAAAAAAGGACCTACAAAAACAAACCCCAAACAATTAAGAAAATAGTAGTAGGAACATACATATCGATAATTACCTTGAATGTGAACGGATTAAATGCTCCAACCAAAAGACACAGGCTTGCTGAATGGATACAAAAATAAGACCCATATACACACTGTCTACAAGAGACCCACTTCAGACCTAGAGACACATACAAACTGAAAGTGAGGGGATGGAAAATAGTAGTAGGAACATACATATCGATAATTACCTTGAATGTGAACGGATTAAATGCTCCAACCAAAAGACACAGGCTTGCTGAATGGGTACAAAAATAAGACCCATATATATGCTGTCTACAAGAGACCCACTTCAGACCTAGAGACACATACAAACTGAAAGTGAGGGGATGGAAAAAGATATTTCATGCAAATGGAAATCAAAAG
>NC_041217.1:123563522-123566891 GCF_002837175.3 Physeter macrocephalus
TCCAGGACCAGATGGCTTCACAGGTGAATTCTATCAAACATTTAGAGAAGAGCTAAGACCCATCCTTCTCAAACTCTTCCAAAAAATTGCAGAGGAAGGAACACTCCCAAACTCATTCTATGAGGCCACCATCACCCTGATACCAAAACCAGACAAAGATACTACAAAAAAAGAAAATTACAGACCAACATCACTGATGAATACAGATGCAAAAATCTTCAACAAAATACTAGCAAACAGAATCCAACAACACATTAAAAGGATCATACACCATGATCAAGTGGGTTTTATCCGAGAGATGCTAGAGTTCTTCAGTATACGCAAATCAATCAATGTGATACACCATATTTACAAATTGAAGAAGAAAAACCATACGATCATCTCAATAGATGCAGAAAAAGGTTTTGACAAAATTCAACACCCATTTATGATAAAAACTCTCCAGAAAGTGGGCATAGAGGGAACCTACTTCCAAATAATAAAGGCCATATATGACAAACACAAACATCATTCTGAATGGTGAAAAACTGAAAGCATTTCTTCTAAAATCAGGAAAAAGACAAGGATGTCCACTCTCGCCACTATTATTCAACATAGTTTTGGAAATTCTAGCCATGGCAATCAGAGAAGAAAACAAATAATAATATGAATCCAAATTGGAAAAGAAGAAGTAAAACTGTCACTGTTTGCAGATGACAGGGAGGCAAAAGACCTGTATGCAGAAAATTATAACAAACTGTTGAAAGAAATTAAAGATGATACCAACAGATGGAGAGATATACCATGTTACTGGATTGGAAGAATCAATATTGTGAAAATGGCTTTACTACCCAAAGCAATCTACAGATTCAATGCTATCCCTATCAAATTACCAATGGCACTTTTTATGGAACTAGAACAAAAAATCTTAAAATTTGTATGGAGACACAAAAGACCCCAAATAGCCAAAGCAGTCTTGAGGGGAAAAAACGGAGCTGGAGAGGAATCAGACTCCCTGACTTCAGACTATTCTACAAAGCTACAGTAATCAAGACAATATGGTACTGGCGCAAAAACGGAAATATAGATCAATGGAACAAGATAAAAAGACCGGAGATAAACCCACGCACCTATGGTCAACTAATCTATGACAAAGGAGACAAGGATATACAATGGAGAAAAGACAGTCTCTTCAATAAGTGGTGCTGTGGAAACTGGACAGCTACATGTAAAAGAATGAAATTAGAACACTCCCTAACTAGAGTAATGGAAATAAAAACAAAAATAAACAAATGGGACCTTATGAAACTTAAAAGCTTTTGCAAAGCAAAAGAAACTACAAACAAGACAAAAAGACAACCCTCAGAATGGGAGAAAATATTTGCAAATGAATCAATGGACAAAGGATTAATCTCTAAAATATATAAACAGCTCTTACAGCTCAATATTCAAAAAACAAACAACCTAATCAAAAAATGGGCAGAAGACCTAAAAAGACATTTCTCCAAATAGGACATAGACATGGCCAAGAAGTACACGAAAAGCTGTTCAACATCACTAATTATTAGAGAAATGCAAATCAAAACTACAATGAGCTATCACCTCACACCAGTTAGAATGGGCATCATCAGAAAATCTACAAACATCAAATACTGGAGAGGGTGTGTAGAAAAAGGAACCCTCTTGCACTGTTGGTGGCAATGTACATTGATACAGCCACTATGGAGAACAGTAAGGAGGTTCCTTAAAAAACTAAAAATAGAATTACCATATGACCCAGCAATTCCACTACTGGCCATATACCCTGAGAAAACCATAATTCAAAAAGACACATGCACCCCAATATTCATTGCTGCACTATTTACAATAGCCAGGTCATGGAAGCAACCTAAATGCCTGTCAACAGATGAATGGATAAAGAAGATGTGGTACATATATACAATGGAATATTACTCAGCCATAAAAAGGAACAAAATTCGGTCATTTGTAGGGAAGTGGATGAATCTAGAGACTGTCATACAGAGTGAAGTAAGTCAGAATGAGGAAAACAAATATCATATAGTAACGCATATATGTGGAACCTAGAAAAATGGTACAGATGAACCGGTTTGCAGGGCAGAAATAGAGACACAGATGTAGAGAACAAATGATTGGACACCAAGCAGGTAAAGCAGTGGGGGGTGGGGATGGTGGTGTGCTGAATTGGGTGATTGGGATTGACATGTATACACTGATGTGTATAAAATGGATGACTAATAAGAACCTGCTATATAAAAAAATAAATAAAATAACATTCAAAACAAAAAACAAAACAGGGAGATCTGATAAACTTCAGAATTGGCAAACACATCCAAGTGCTGGGAGCGTGGCACACCCAACTCTATGAGGACAGAAGCTCCTGTGGTTGGGACTCTTCCAGATCTCACCCTATGTACCTCTTCATCGGATGTTCATTTGTATCATTTATAATAAACCAGTAAGCTTAAGTAGAGTGAAAAAAATGAATAAATAAAAAACTAATAGTGGCCAGATCTACAGAGTTTAGAAAATGCACCCTTCTCAAAGCTCCATTTCCAAGTTACAACATGGCTCCATGACTGGAAAAGCATTAAAAGTCCTTGTATCCTCTCATAGGTGGTGTTGTATACAGATTTGAGAGCAAGAGTTTTCTCACTACCTTGTTGCTGTTGTTTAGTTAGCAGTTTCTCAACAGTCTCTGACCTATCCTTCTAACCAATCTTTTCTATCCTCTTTTTCCTCTTTGAACAAAGGAAGAAAAGATTAATGGCAAGTCCATTTTACTTTCTAGGAATTTGTTAAGACATGCTAAATCTAATCACTATTCACCTAGCCAATTATTACGAGAATGTTAATAAAAAAGAAATGGATTCCTTCATAATTCTGGTTGTGCACTTTAAAAATTGCTGCTTGAAGGTTAACTAAACATTCTAGGCATAGTCAAAGAATATTCTTTTGCAGTTCAACATGTCTCATAATACTATGGACTTTTAGAGCTGTGTAACTCCAGGAGGAGCTGAAGCTAAAGCCTTGGGGAAATTCTGAGCTTGCCCTATTTTTAAAGTCCGTCATGTGTTGGTATTACCAACAGTTCAAATAGAATACCATATGTACTATTCAAATATTTGTGAACCATTAAGTTTTGTATACAGATGTCTATTAAGCAAAAAAAAAAAATTTTGTTTATCTTCTCAAAGAACCAGCTTTTAGTTTTACTGATCTTTGCTATTGTTTTCTTTCTTTCTATTTCATTTATTTCTGCTCTGATCTTTATGATTTCTTTCCTTCTACTAACTTTGGGTTTTGTTTGTTCTTCTTTCTCTAGTTCCTTTAGGTGTAACATTAGATTGTTTATTTGAGATTTTTCTTGTT
>NC_041217.1:123567670-123575025 GCF_002837175.3 Physeter macrocephalus
CTGTCTTCATTTCTTTTCATTCTTTTTTCTTTATTCTGTTCTGCAGCAGTGAATTCCACCATTCTCTCTTCCAGGTCACTTATCTGTTCTTCTGCCTCAGTTATTCTGCTATTGATTCCTTCTAGTGTATTTTTCATTTCAGTTATTGTATTGTTCATCTGTTTGTTTGTCCTTTAATTCTTCTAGGTCTTTGTTAAACATTTCTTGCATCTTCTTGATCTTTTTCTCCAATCTTTTTCCGAGGTCCTGGATCATCTTCACTATCATTATCCTGAATTCTTTTCTGGAAGGTTGCCTATCTCCACTTCTTTTAGTTGTTTTTCTGGGGTTTTATCTGTTCCTTCATCTGGTACATAGCCCTCTGCCTTTTCATTTTGTCTATCTTTCTGTGAATGTGGTTTTTGTTCCACAGGCTGCAGGATTGTAGTTCTTCTTACTTCTGTTGTCTGCCCTCTGGTGGATGAGGCTAAGAGGCTTCAGCAAGTTTCCTGATCAGAGGGACTGGTTGTGGGTAGAGCTGGCTGTTGCTCTGGTGGGCAGAGCTCAGTTAAACTTTAATCTGCTTGTGTGCTGATGGGGAGGGCTGTGTTCCCTCCCTGTTGGTTGTTTGGCTTGAGGCAACCCAGCACTGGAACCTACCCGAGCTCTTTGGTGGGGCTAATGGCAGACTCTTGGAGGGCTCACACCAAGGAGTACTTCCCAGAACTTCTGCTGCCAGTGTCCTTGTCCTCATGGTGAGACACAGCCACCCCCCGCCTCTGCAGAAGACCTTCCAATACTAGCAGGTAGGTCTGGTTTAGTCTCCTATGGGGTCACTGCTCCTTCCCCTGGGTCCTGATGCACACACTACTTTGTGTGTGCCATCCAAGAGTGGAGTCTTTGTTTCCCCCAGTCTTGTTGAAGTCCTGCAATCAAATCCTGCCTGGCTTCAAAGACTGATTCTCTAGGAATTCCTCCTCACGTTGCCAGACCCCCCAGGTTGGGAAGCCTGACGTGGGGCTCAGAATCTTCACTCCAGTGGGTGGACTTCTGTGGTATAAGTGTTCTCCAGTTTGAGGGTCACCCACCCAGCAGTTACAGGATTTGATTTTACTGTGATTGTGCCCCTCCTACCGTCTCATTGTGGCTTCTCCTTTGTCTTTGGATGTGGGGTATTTTTTTTTGGTGAGTTCCAGTGTCTTCCTGTCGATGATTGCTCAGCAGTTAGTTGTGATTCAGGTGGTCTTGCAAGAGGGAGTGAGAGCACATCCTTCTACTCTGCCATCTTGAACCAGGGCTCTATGATAATCTTATATTGTGGCTTCCTTCTATCAGAAAGCAACTTTTCATTGGGCATTTAGCATAACAACCAGTCACAACTTATCAGTCTATGGTTTAAAATAGGTTAGTCATTTTTAATTAAAAAAAAGCGTCTTAAGTTTTTATATTCAACTTGTTTTTATAAGAATATAATTAATAATAAAAGTATCAAAGCTTGTTGTAAATGATGAAACAAATACATTTTAAAAATAAATAAATCATCTCTTTCCTACTCTCCTTAATTCCCACCAGGCAACAACCAACTTGAATTTATTGCTTTTTACCTTGAGAATTAACTTTATTAGGTTTTTTATTACAAAAGCTTTGCCAATTCAACGCAACAATATATCAAGATATTAATCTTCCCTTTATCCTTCTTCCAATCTTACCTCCTGGGATTAGCCACGTTACTAGTGTAGTGTATATCCTCCCAAACTTCTCCATGCTCAAACAATAGAATATAAACATATATATATATATATATATATATATATATATATATACACATCATGGTCCATATTTTTATCTATAACTTACTTTTCTTATTTAACTCTAGATCCTGGATATCCCTCAAGGACAATAGCTATAGATCTAATTCATTCATTTAAATAGTGATCTGATATTCCATAGTATGAATGAAACAAATGTTTTTAGTCATTTCCCCTATCAATATTCACCTTTTTTTCTCTGTGTGTTTGTGTGTGTGTGTGTGTGTGTGTGTGTAGCAGGGAGTGTAGGGAAAAGGGTCACCACTACAAACAACACTGCCATAAACTTACTATATGTAGGAAATATACTCAAAATATTCAATGGCCAGCATGGCAAAGAAACTGAATAATCAGAACTGATATCCAATCAATCTGCTGCTACACCATGCCCATACATAATTTGATTATCAGCTCTAATTTTGCATTCTTTCTTTTATATTGCCACTTGTATTTCTAGAGCATAAGTTTTCCCATAGATTATTGTCTAGGTTCCAGTTGTCTACTGTTGCATAATAAATCACCCCAAAACTTAGTTGCTTAACACTACAGCAATTATCTTACTGCCTCTCACTGTGTTCTGGAATTCAGGAAGGGTTCAGCTGGCAAAGCCTGACTCCTGATTACTCATGCAGTTGTAGGTAGATGGTGAATGGTGCCAGAACAACAAGGAGCCAGAAGAGCTGAAGCCTGGTCAGCCCCCTCTCCCTCTTCATGTAGTCTCAGGGCCTCTCCATGTGGTCTCTAGCATGGACTAGTTTAGGCTTACTCACAGCATGATGGTCTTAAAACAGTTGGGTGGTTTATGTGGGCAGCCGAAGGCTTCGAGAGAAAGTATTTTAGCAAACAAGGAAAAAAGTTCATGGCCCTCTATGACCAAGACATGAAAGTCACACAGCCTCACTTCTGCCATATTCTGTTCATTATAGGTGAGTCATAAGCCAGCCTAGTTCAAAGGGAAATGCCATGTCTTCATGAGGGAGTGGCAAGGTTCTAAAAAGACTATTTTGGAGTAGAAAATATTTTGCAGCTATCTCTGGAAAATAAAATGTGCCACAGTTTGCCTTCTGGCCACAACTTATATCCCTCTCACTTGCAAAAATATGCTCAGTCTCTCCAAAAACTCTTCAAAATTTCATCCCATTATGCATCAGGCTCAAAATCTAAGATCTTACCATCTAAATTAAATCCAGGTCCAAATGAGGTTACTTGTGTGTGGTTCTTCAGATACAGATGGCTGAGTATTCTTCTTCTTTATCTGAAGACCTATGACCTAAAAAGACAAGCTACCTGCACCACATGCACCCAACATAAAAAGGTGGGACAGTAATAGGATAACCACTATACATGGCTCATTCAAAAAGGAAAAAATGAGAGGCATACAGCAGGCACTGGTGTACCCAACTTGGAAAAGCCTTACAGGCACTCTGTTGCCAGTTTCCTGATTAAGGCCCAGTACTCGTCCTTGAGACTAATTTTCTGGAGCTCTGGGCTGTATCCTCTGGGGTCTTAGTTCTGTCCTCTGAGTCATCTTTTTGGTTTTCTTCTCATAAAATGTAGTCTATATTTTCAGCTAAGTTGAGTAGTTTTCCTAGCCTGTATAAGTTCTTGCCTATAGAAGATCAAGGAGTCCAAAGCTCTCTTCACTTTGTACTGCTTCTACCATTTCAGTTCAAGCTGAAGCTGATACAATTTTTTTAAAATTTTGTGGAGTTTTTGTATGTCAATTTATAAATCATACTCCAAAATCTCTTTAGGATAATTCCTCTCTACCTTGGGGGTCCCTGTGAAGTTCCTGTAAAACAACACCCTTAAAATTCTTGAAAGCCCAGTTGTTGAATAGGGAGGATCTGTGAGGCAGTTCCTTAGGTCCTTAGAAAGCTTTTGTCTGTTTAAAAGGGTCTATGAAGCACCTTTATCATAGTAGTGGCCCCAGATGCTCACTTAGAGGCTTTTTACTTAAACTTAAGTTACAAATCTAATAATCATGGCTGTCCAATTTGCCAGATTCCTAAAGATCTAATCAGAAAAGTAGAAGAGGTAAGTAAGAGTGGCACAGCTACAGTCAGGCAAAGTGACAGTAATGAGATATTACAGATGAAGTCAGACACAGATGAGGATGCAGAAAAAGAGATAAAGAGGAAAAAGAAAAACTCAAACTGTGCAGTAATCTGAGTTATTTAATTTTGTTGTAAATAATATTATACTCCTCGGTAGTAATGAGATCAGGAAAGCTTCAAGAGATCACAGAGACATTAGTTGACAATCATTTTGGCACTGTGGTTTAGAGCACAGTTCTGGAGCTAGACCCTCGGTTTTAATCCCAGCTCCAATACTGCCCTGATGGTACAATCTTAGGTAAATTATTTTATGACTGTGCCTCAATTGTTTCATATTTGAAATGGGCATGAGACTCAGACCTATCTTGTGGGGTGATTGTTAGGGTTAAGTGATATAATACATATAAAATGCTTAAAAGTGTCTGGGACACAGTAAGTATTCAATAAATGTTAACCATTGTTACCATTATTATTATTTTGTTTAGTTGGCTTTAGAAGATAAAATATTTACAAAGAATTTCATCACAAGTGGGTAAAATATACATCATTTGGTGCTGAAAGAACTATGCTCCAGTCATCTGAAAAAAATCTCCTTATGTGGAATGTCTCATTCTAGTGAAGCCAGACTAATGTTATATGAGTATCCCAATTTCACAGATAAGAGAACAAACACAGCTGAAATGAGGAGCTAAACGTCTCTCACAAGGTCAATCCTGAGCTCCAGAACTCCTACTCGGTAGTTCAGGGAAGGATTTTACTGTTTCATTTTGTTGTCCCCACGCCGCCGCCTCCGCCCCGGCACCATTCTTTCTTGAACGGTGTCTTTGAGTACTGCTTACCAATCTGGTCTTCCTAGTGCCGTTTTCTTACATAGCAGGGACAGGTAAAATTTCCCTAAATTTGTGATTCAAGATGTTCTAACATTTCTTCCAGTTACATTTGGAGGATATTAAAATCAAAGAGCATCCCTTACAATCCAAAGATCAGAACAACTTCCCAAATAATCATTTGGAGCAGCTTCTTGAACTTTGAAGGATCATAAAACTCTTTAACAATCTACCAAAACTATTGATCTTTTCTCCATTAAAAAAAATGCATAAGTACATTTGAGTATAATTTCAGGGGATTCATGTGAGTTTCCCCTAAACTACTGATATATCAGTTAGAGCATCCATGAACAACAGTTTCAGAACCTTTGATTTAAAGGCATTAGTAGTAAAGTATGACTTCCTAGAGGAGCAGAGTATATTTTTTCTGATAGGGTTATTTGTCTTCTTTATAAAAATCATAAGCAGAAACAATAGCTAATACAACATATTGAGATTATCTCCTCCAGAGCTGAGCCAGAATCCTTTTCATTTGTGTCTATTTTTCCCTAATCTATCTATTTCTATAACTATTCTTGAATTGTCAAGGCATTCTTAAATTTGACCCTTATGTAATTGCAGAATCTGTCTTCCAGGATTATTTCCCAAAATTTAATTTCTGTTTGGGATTTGGTTTTAAGCCAACAATTCAAATATTCAAAATATAATATTCTGAAGAAATATTCTCAAATTATTTCAGTCCTGCTGTTAGCTTTTCCTTCTCCACAATGTTCCTAAGGAATGAAATGTCCTTGGCTTAAATCTAATTCTTCTTTTTTGTCTGCTTAGTAGAGTCTATGGTTGTTTACCATATATCAGAAAAGGAAATGCAAGATGTCTTATAAATTGTTATATTTTGATTTATTCTTTTAAAAAATGTCAGTTATACATCTCCACATAAATTGAATTTATATCCCCCATCCTTCAGTTTTCAGAATTTGCCAAGAAATATCTTCAAATTATTTATTTAATATATTCTATTTTATTTATTTGTTGTAAAATAGACTTTCTATTTAAAAATTGAAGAAATGCCCTAAGAGATGGAAATGGAGAAAAATATTATCTAAGGAGGGCACATAAAAGTTAGAGCTAAAAGGGATATTACAGGTTGTCAGTCAAACACCCTCATTTTAAGGATAAGGAAACTGCACCTAAGGACTTTCAACAACTTACTTAAGGTAAAGACCTGGTGGGGAAATGGTGATGGACAGAATTGGTGCAAAGAAGGATGCAGTGAAATGCTTGGTTTACAGTTCTTTTGCAAGGATGACTACAAAATAAGTTTTTCACATCTAAACTTTTAGAGTGGCAAAGAGTTACTTTCTAAATTCAATGTCTCAAAATCCACTTAGTTATTCTACCTTTGGGAGAGGGTGGGGAAAATGTGATTAAAATTTCCCCACCTATACAAGCCTTATTGTGTTCTTTATTAACATCTCTGTTTAAGTCTCTTACTATGTTAGTACTACAACCTTAAAATAGAAATAAATACATTCACTCAGTGGGGAAAACCAAAAAGCTGGTTTTTCTCTGTGTAGTCTATAAAAATTCAGTTTTCCCAAATGATCTGCAATCAGACATAGAGATGGGAGTTTTGCACTCCAGTAGGACAAAAATTTCTGCTGATTTAAGCCCTAACCCTTATTTTTTACCTCCTCTCTTTTCAATCATCCCGTGAATTCTTGAAGAAGTCAATGAAATGTTTCCTTCTTGCCTAAGCTTGTATTAGCTGCTGCTTTGATAATGATGTAGCATGCTAAGTAATGAGGACGACTTGGCAAAAGTTGTTTTAGTAGGAAGTTGTTTTATTGGAACATAAAGTTGTTTTACTAGAAGGTTGTTTTTATCCAGCACAACAAACTACCCCAGTGTCTAGAACAGCCAGGTCCCTAACACTTTAAGTTACTACAAACATCCAGACCTCCCATCCCATGCCTTTGCTATATGGCCGTATATAAATATATTTGTTTATTTTCTTGAAAGTAGATGTAGAGTAGTAAATTTTTATCAGGATTCTTTTTATTTTTTTCCATTATTTGAAGATTTATTTTATTTTATTTTTAACATCTTTATTGGAGTATAATTGCTTTACAATATTGTGTTAGTTTCTGCTGTATAACGAAGTGAATCAGCTATATGTATACACATATCCCCTCTCTCTTGTGTCTCCCTCCCACCCTCCTTATCCCACCCCTCTAGGTGGTCACAAAGCACCGAGCTGATCTCCCTGTGCTATGCGGCTGCTTCCCACTAGCTATCTATTTTACATTTGGTAGTGTATATATGTCAGTGCTACTCTCTCACTTCATCCCAGCTTACCTTCCCCCTCCCTGTGTCCTCAAGTCCATTCCCTATGTCTGCATCTTTACTCCTGTCCTGCCCCTAGGTTCATTAGAACCTTTTTTTTTTTTTAGATTCCATATATATGTGTTAGCATACAGTATTTTGGTTTTCTCTTTCTGACATACTTCACTCTGTATGACAGACTCTAGGTCCATCTACCTCACTACAAATAACTCAATTTCATTTCTTTTTATGGCTGAGTAATATTCCATTGTATACATGTGGCACATCTTCTTTATCCATTCATCTGTTGATGGACATTTTGCTCCTTCCGTGTCTTGGACATTGTGAAAATTCCTGCA
>NC_041217.1:123575320-123609704 GCF_002837175.3 Physeter macrocephalus
TTGAATTATGGTTTTCTCAGGGTATATGCCCAGTAGTGGGATTGCTGGGTCATATGGTAGTTCTATTTTTTAGTTTTTTAAGGAACCTCCATACTGTTTTCCATAGTGGCAGTATCAATTTACATTCCCACCAACAGTGCAAGAGGGTTCCCTTTTCTCCACACCCTCTCTAGCGTTTATTGTTTGTAGATTTTTTGATGATGGCCATTCTGACCGGTGTGAGGTGATACCTCATTCAGAATTGTTTTTAATTCAAATTGTCCATGTTGCAGGTTAAACAGCTTAGATGCAAATAGGGCTAGCATTAGACTTTACACTGTGGTGTTAGGTGTTATTCAGCAGTTTCTCACCCAGAAAGATAGGAATGGTGCTGCTTCTTTTCTAATGTTGACAACCTCTAAGTGTCATTATTGCTTTCTCCGAGAGTATCTATGGTTTTACCTTTCCTATAGCACCAAGGACAAATGAATAGCCTTCTCTAATGACAGCAGCTTGTAAACACTGAGTTCCTGTGAACTTGAAGGTCCACTATCCAAAGGTTGCACTCCTATTATATCCTACCATCAGCCTCCAAAAAAATCCATAATATTGATAATAACTTTAATGCATATCATCTATCTCCCTATAATAATTTCCAAGAAACCCTGCTAAGATACTTCATAATTAGCACCTTTATTACCTTTTCTTAGGACACACACACACAAAAACCCATGTAGTATTTGCCTCCATCCATATATGATAATCTTAGATAAGGCCATTTAACACCTGGTTGATGGTGGAGGTTGAAATATCCTGCCTGGCATCAGGTTGTAATGAAAAACCATTACAAGTTATCAGGCATATGATTAACTGGAGAACAGCTATCAGACCTTAGGTAAAAGACAGGGAGACTTCAATTGCACAGCAACAAATTAGGGTTAGCAAGGCAGGGACCAGAAATGAGGAATATTGAGGTACAATGGCAGCCTTCCTTGGCTTGGAACTGAGCCAGATGAAAAATCAATCCTCCAAGGATCATTTGTTACATGTCAGGAGTGCAAATTACTGACTCTTATCAACAGCAAAAGAGGACATTTTTGAAGGTCAGCCATCATGGCAGCTCTAAAAATCTTAGACTACAGAAGGGTTGCACATCAAGCATGGCTCTCCCTGAGCCTGCAGAGTGTTTTCAGCTTTTTTTTTTTTTTTTTTAAACTTTGGTGGGAAACTGGTCATTTGAATGTCTTCAGCAAGATATGTGCCCTACCTCAGGATAAAAAAAATGAAGATATTTACATCTTTTCCAGCTGGTAATGTGGTTGTTTTAAGAAAATAATTCAAGGGCTTCCCTGGTGGCTCAGTGGTTGAGAGTCCGCCTGCCGATGCAGGGTACACGGGTTCGTGCCCCGGTCCAGGAAGATCCCACATGCCGCGGAGTGGCTGAGCCCGTGAGCCATGGCCGCTGAGCCTGCGAGTCCGGAGCCTGTGCTCCCCAACGGGAGAGGCCACGGCAGTGAGACGCCCGTGTACCACCAAAAAAAAAAAAAAAGATTCAATAACTTTAAAAAAAAAAAAAGGGGAGAATAAGAATTTGGTTCAAGAAAGTCTTTCCATGTCATAATTTATACATAAATACAATGAATGAATAGACTAAGGCATCAGTTTGTTGGATCTCTAAATCCCAACCATTGGTCATGGATGGTCCAGAAGACAGCTGTGCAAACCTCAGGCAATAAATACTGTGGGACTAGGAATAAGCCTAAATTCATTTAAGGAGGAGGCACAATACTTGCCTTGCCTTTCTGAGCGCTGTTGGCATTGCATCTGAGTGCCTGTTGCTGCCCCCTGGTGGCCCAGAGATTCCCACACCAAAGCCCCTTTTCTTCCCGCAATAAACACTCACCTGACCCGTGTCCCCAGGGCCTTGCTTTCTTCTTTACAAGGTTACAAGAGAAGATTTTTAAGTTCTAAAAATAATTTTTATATGGCACTACTTTTCAGGCCAAAACAACAAAAACAATTACAACAAATGTTTACAGAACAGAATGTGATCATTTTAAGTAACAAAATCATATTTACAGACTATATTCATATTTCATTTCATTTCATTTTCGGAGTATGCATGTGTATAAGTGTGTGTATATATATGTGTGTGTGTATATATATATATATATATAATATCATAATAAGAGCTGCTATTTGTTGAGCATTTACTAGGTGCTAGGTGTACCTTCTGCATCATTTAATCATGAGGATTCCATAAGGTTATTTTACAGATGAAGATACAGGCTAAAGGACATGCTTCTGGTTCTGGAGCCCTACAACAAGAATATATGAGGTACAGAAAGATGAAAGAAGGAAGAGAATGCAAAGAAATAACAGGTGTGCAGAATGAAGGATGATTTTCTCTACAAGATCTAGACAACCTTCTTAAATAGAAATTTTCTTTATCTACTTAACTTCCAGAGAGGTCAAGTTCAAGGTCACACAATAAGTGCAAAACCCAGCGTTGAATCCAGGTTTGCCTAAATGCAAAGCTTCTCAATTGTTTCGATGGTGATTATAATGGAATTTGGCCAGAGGACTCAAGAACCTCCAAATCCTGTCCTCAATAAGCCACCTCTTCTCCCATAAGAGCCCTTAGGGAATATTATACATAGACAAAAATGGCTGGCAAAAGAACTACTGAATGCAAACTGAAGTTTACTAGTTTTCTAAGCAAGGCTAGATGACAGGGAGAATTTTTGTGCTTAGGCTGAAGGTAGCCTAGTTTTAGACACAAAAGACTACAGAATATCCTTCTAGATCCTAAGGAAAAGGGAAATGTGAGGTGCAGGAAGAGCAAAGACGGAAGAGATGGCAAAGAAATAAGAGTTGCTACAGGAAAAAGAGCAATTCTCTACAACATGGATGCAAGATCTAGACAACCTTTAAAATAGTTTCTTTGCCTACTTCTGCCTCTACTTTTTTCCTTCATTTGGCACCTCTGTTCTTGGGTCCTCAAGGTTCCTATCTACTGTTTCTAAGACCTTGGTTATACATCTGATTCAAATTTTAATCCCCACACTTCCTCCCATCTGAGGGTCGATGCTTCAAAATTACCTAACTCCTTCCCCCTCTCTCATTAGAACCTAAGCCTTTGGTTTTGCCTGTTGGTTCAAAGTTGGAGGAAAGCATCCTGATTGAGAGAGGCTGTGCAGTATGGTGATTAAGAGTGTGTCCTCTGAGCTGAAGTCAAAGCTCTGTAACTTACTAGTCATCTAAACTTGGACAAAGTCTCAAACATCTCTGGGCCTCAGGTTCAATACCTGTGGGGATGATAATTATAGCATCAATCTCATTTATTTGTTACAACGATTAAATGAGTTCATATGTAAAATGGATTTACAACAGTAGTTGGCAGAAAGCAAACCTATATAAGTATTTGATATAATTTACTTCTAAGGAGGTTAAAACAAATATCTTCTCTTAACAGTCCAAGAGTTATCTAAATTTATGTTCAAAGAGGATACATAACTCCAATTAATGTTATTATATATAATAACATAATAACATTATATATATAATAACATAACTCCAATTAATCATAAGTAGTAACAAATTTTAGTTGCTATAATAAATGAAGCAGAAAAAGTCAGGTCCTGTGTAGGGGAAATATTCCTTGTGTAAGTGACGGTGGAAGGGGGGATATGGAAGCAGACACTTTAAGGATGAAAGATAACATATGATAGGCAATGTAAGGTAAATGCTTAATCTGTGAAATGCAGAAACACCTCTAAATATTTTTTTTCATTTTTCAGACAATATCGATTTTCTACTTCTAAACTTATTTTTTCTAAAAATTCCTTCGTATTTTTTTCCCAACAGCTTCCAGGGAAACAGGACTATGTTGCCAGTTGCAGCAGGATAGAGAATCTGTGGAGGCTCTTTACACCCTCTATCTTGTATAAGTGGAGACCAATAGAAGAGAGGTCAAGGGCTTTAAACTACTCAGCTACTTCAGCTTTTGTTCAGTGGTAAGTAAAGCAATTCTAATATCAACAAAGGAAACCAAAATGATGGTTTCTGTAAATAAAGACCACCCACGAGAGGACGGGAAGAGAGGGGTCATACACAGAGAGGAGGGTGACCAGGAGCGAATGTCTACAGCAGGGATCATAAAAAGAAAATCTCTAAAATTCTTGTGCTGTTTCCTGAGAAGGAAGCAAATGAAAAGAATCTTACATACTCTTAAACTAGGTTAAGATTATAATCATCACTTCCCTCATGCACAAGAGACACAAATGATTTTTCCTCTCCACAATCATGGGTCTCTCCTTTACAACGGATTCTGTGTGTCCCTCCATTTCTGAATAATTTTTATTTAATTTGACTCAATAAGGAGCCAAATCAATTTGAGCCATTTTTCCTACATGAAAGATTCTAGATCTCTCACTCAAACATTTTCTTCATTTTGTTGAAAATGTAGGCCATCTATAAGACTAGTCTGAATGACTTTAGGAGAAATAATATGTGATCTTCTATTAAAGTCCAGAAAAAAATAGATTTAATGGGACCAAAAGATAAATTTTAGCATTAAATTAATATTTTATCAATCCCAATGTAAGTATAATCAAAATATCTACCTTCATTGTATGTTCATCTTAGTTTCTGTCCTTGGATTTTGCATACCAATTAGTAAGTGAAGAATAATGGTGGTGGTGATATTTACAATAGCATTATAATTCCATCAAAAGGAAGAGGAACACAATTCAATTATAGTATAACTATACTTATAACAGCATTTATAAGTATAACAGCAGTTCGTCTCACAACTCTAAGTATTATCAAACCTAGCAAAAATCTTAAGTCTGTAGTTAATTAGCACAAAGCAAACTGAGATCTGGTACTAGATAGTTACATAAATTAAAAAGTCAAATCCAAATAAAATTTCCAAAATCTATCTTGATTTTGCCTTCAATTATCCTGTTGTCTGTCTATATTGATCAAATTAACAGGACCTATGCTAAATTTCCACTTGACTTAGCGCTATGTACACATAGCCTATGAGTCTGGAAACATAGCTTTGTTGTACATAAACTCATTTTTTGGTGAACGTTGCCCTGGTCAGCAATGCTGGAGACATGGCCAGGAAATCAAAAGGCCCCCATTGTGAATCCAGAGATCTTACTCTCATCACTGCTAACTCAAGTTCTAGAAACTGGAACTGTGATTGGATCAGGACTCAGAAGAATCCCAAAGTTCCATTAATCATTTCAAGGACACTCAGAAGACCCTTGGAAAATTCCTCTTCCAGTGCTTCTATAAGTTTGGCTACAAAATTTTCTCTCTTGGTAAAGAGGTGGGATTGCTCATAAAACTTGTTTTAAGAGCATGATTCCGTAAGATTCTTGTGGAAATAGATGAAGACCAACCAAATGAAAACAATCAATAGCTATTTGTTCAGAACTTTCTATAGCAAAGGAGTCAGCCACTGTCAGCTGGGTTTTGGTAGACGCTTAAAGGCAGGCAGAGTTGGATAGCTTTGTAGTAGAAGAAAAGGGAAGGCTTCAGGTATGTCCTGATTGTATAATAGTTCTGTTAGCTTGGGGAAGCTGTAGGTGGGCTAACTAGAAGCACGGCATCCCTATGTGATTGGATGGGGAGCATATTTGGCTTTCTCTGGTTGGTTCCAAGTTGGAAGTGGGGACAAAAATCAGAGAAGCTGTCAGTTATTAATCAAGTCCTGGCCAATTTGGGCTAATTGTTAAAGAATTTATTGTGTAGCTTCCTGGATTATTACTAGTGATAGAAGTCTGACTTCCTACAAGTCTGACTTACAGCAGGCTGGCTCCCTAGGCTGTTTATTATAGATAAGGGACATAACCTGGGAAGTTTGCTGCAGGTTGTGGGTCATTTTATAAATGGTCTGGCCATCGTTCTCTTTGTACACTCATTCTCTCATTCCAAACATATTTCCCCAAAAGGAATATAACTAGACATATTGCAACAAAGTAAGAGAAGGTAAGGGAACATGTAATACAACAAAATTTAATGAAAGTTCCTTGTCCAAAATTTTACTTGCTTGTCATTTTATGTTTTTATTAGAGAATAAGGAAGGGCATGGGAAAGAATCTGTTCCCTGGAATCTCAAGTGATGTAAAGAAATTTCAATGATGTTTGTATTAGTTGTATTACTGCTAAACTTCACCAAAGAGATCCAAAAATACAATAGCTCAAACAAAATAAAGTATCTCATAACAATCCAGATATGTATAAGTGATCCAAGATAGAACATCACCATAATCATCATCATCATCTTTATCATCATCATCTATCTTTCTGTGGATCTATCTATAATGGGAATTCTGCTTTCAAAGCCATTCATGACTCAGGTTCATTCATTCTCATTGTCTTTCACTTATTGTTCTTATACATTATTGGGCGTTGTTTCCCTCACCTGCATGGTCATGGCTGGCTCACCATCCCATCTGTGTTCCAGCCCACAGAAATAGGGAAAGAGAAGTACAGGGAAAGCAGCTTTCTTTAAAAATATGGTGTGGGGAATTACCTAGTGGGCCAGTGGTTAGGACTCTGTGTTCTCACTGCTGAGGGTCCAGGTTCAATCCCTTGTTGGGGAACTAAGGTCCCACAAGCCGCATGGCATGGCCAAAAAATTTTTAAAATTTAAAAAATAAAAATATGGTGTGGCTACAATGGAATACAACTCAGCCATAAAAAGGAAAGAAATTTTGCCATTTGCAGCAACAATGGATGGACTTGGAGGGCATTATGCTAAGTGAAATAAGTCAGACAGAGAATGATAAATACTGTATGGTATCACTTATATGTGGAATCTAAAAAATACAACACACTAGTGAATATAACATAAAAGGAAGCAGACTCACAGATATAGAGAACACACTAGTGGTTACTGGGCGGAAGAGCAAAATAGAGGTGAGGGAGTGGGAGGTACAAACTACTGGGTGTAAGATAGGCTCAAGAATGTATTGTACAACACAGGTAATATAGCCAATATTTTGTAATAACTGTAAATGGAAAGTACCCTTTAAAATTTTATGATATTTTAATTTTAATAAAATTTTAAAAATATGGTGTGGAAGTTCTACTCATACTCATATACCACTGGACATTACCTGGTCACATGGTCAAATGTAGGTAAAGGAAAGCTTGAGAAATGTAGTGTCTAGCTGTACTGTCAAACCGACGAAGAAGAATTCATCACCAAAAGGAAGAAGAAAATAAAAACGAGGAAAATGAGTGTTCTCTGCCAGAGATATCATAATGGCTCTGCATTTCAAACAATGAGAAAGTTATGAAAGAGCACAGAACACCTCCCACTCTTTGAAGCATTGTCCTGTCAAGCCCATGAGGCTTGGTGATGGGTTGCAGGCAAATCCACAGCTATCTGCTTCTTCATCTTAGGGATTCCAAAATTTCTCAGGCATTGATATAAAAAGCTTGCTCCCAGAGGGCTGAGAAGTGTAGATGATATCTAAATATTATTTAATGCTTTATTGGGTTGTAGAAAGAAAACAGTGGAAAAACCTTTACTTGTTGTCTGTCCCTTGGTGTCCTGAAAATTATTTCAGATCTAGCAAAGAGAAGGGAGGAATGCCAGATTTGACTTTTCTTAGGTATTTTATTTTTTCTTTTTCTATAAAGATTTTTTTGATGTGGACCACTTGTAAAGTCTTTATTGAATTTGTTACAATATTGCTTCTGCTTTATGTTTCGGTTTTTTGGCCATGAGGCATCTGGGATCTTAGCTCCCTGACCAGGGATCGAACCCACACCCCCTGCATTAGAAGGCGAAATCTTAACCACTGGACTGCCAGGGAAGTCCCTCTTAGGTATTTTACCTTCTTTTCTCCTTGACAGCTAGAAATCAAATAATAATAATTTGTCTAATAAATTTTGGAGTACTCTGAAAAATGCAAATATAAAAGATACAAAGCACTATTTATAATTATGTCAAAGAAATTGAATAGTTTCAATCTAATAAATTATTAATAAAATTAAGTACCAGACCTCAGTAATTATGGCTGTTCCAGGATTAAGAATGTTATACCTATCAAATGTAACGTGCCCCACATGTATTGACCTAGAATGGTTTTCACCTTTCTGTTAGGCGATGGAGTATGTCTCATTTTAGTGTGCATGTGGACACAGGTGAGAGATCCAAGTGCCAATGTATAGAGTAAAAGGCTGATTCCTCATGCTTTAGAAAAGAATCTGTTATGGGGGGACAGCTACAAGAGGGACAGCACTCTGGGCCTCATATGTATAAAAGGCCTCAAATTTAGACTTTTGAAATTATCTCCAAATGAAGTCATGCATAAGGATGTTTTATCTGTATATGTCTTCGAGGCATGTAAATTTTTTCAAGTAAAATAAAATTTGTACAATTTTGACTTTTTAAAGATTTTTCAACTCCCTGGGAGCCACCCATAAATGTTTATGGGTGGAAGATCATAAGATCCTATAAGGATAATGAAAACCCTCAGAACAAAGAGTGAAGTTTGCAGTGGCAGTGCGATTTAACCTGTCTCTTCTAAAATGTTCTCTAAACCACTGCCAAAAAATATAGGTAACAATTGTATTGTTTTCAGAGAAAGTTAAAGATGGGAAAATATCTTGTCATGCTGTACATGGAAGGGAAGGGGTTTATTTGAAAATTTTTAAAATATTTTTTAAATGTATGCTTTTGACACAGGTTTAAAACATCACATTGTCCTTATCCTATGTAGCTCTTGCAAAATATATTAATTTTTGTCTTCTTTCAAATTACTCTGGAAATTGAGAGGGCCATAAATATTGGCATCAAAAAGAATATTCTGAACTAAGGCCAGAGATTTAAAATCTTTGAAAAGAAGATTTGTTGACCTGGAGGATACCAGATGGGAGAATCCATCATCTACCACATACGGTGAGCAAATTCCAAGTGCAAAGTTTCAGGAACATACCATTTTCCTGATCTAACTCTTCCTTCTCTGTTTATACTCAGACATGTCAACCTTGTTTTGGGAACCAAAACCTCACTCTTTTTTTTTGTACACTTTTTTTTTTTTTTTTTTTCGGTATGCGGGCCTCTCACTGTTGTGGCCTCTCCCGTTGCGGAGTGCAGGCTCCGGACCGACAGGCTCAGCGGCCATGGCTCACGGGCCCAGCCGCTCCGCGGCACGCGGGGTCTTCCCGGGCCGGGGCACGAACCCATGTCCCCTGCATTGGCAGGCGGACTCTCAACCACTGCGCCCCCCTGCATCAGCAGGCGGATTCTCAACCACTGCGCCACCAGGGAAGCCCCACTTTATTTTTTTAACTTTTTATTTTATATTGGAGTATATCCGATTAACGATGTTGTGATAGTTTCAGGTGCACAGCAAAGCAACTCAGCCATACATATACATGTATCCATTCTCCCCCAAACTCCCCTCCCAGCCAGGCTGCCACATAACATTGAGCAGAATTCCCTGTACTATACAGTAGCAAAACCTCACTCTTACATCCCTTTTCTCAAGAATAGAGTATTTCCTATTCCAATTTAAGACTATGGATTCCTAAGGTAGTCATTCCTATAAGAATAAACAATATAATCAAGGAAATCTGAAATCAGGACTGCTATTTCAAGTTCTTGTGTAGCTAACAGGACTTCTGACTAATCCACAGGAATAACCTCAGGGTAACTACATAACAGAGGGAAGGAAAGATTTTATGTTTAAGATTAGAAGTTCTGGAAACCAGATCAGGAGCATGACAAAATGTATGGTACACATGAGAGATAGATACAGGATTTTTAAAAGTAAAAAGAAAGAATTAAAGAAAAAAATGAGGAAGGCAGGGAGGGAAGAAAAAAAGTAAGGAAGCAAAGAAAAGGAAGGAAGGTACATAAAGTAACAACACTTTCAAATAATATTGGAAGCATATACACTCTGGATCAACAGCTTTCATATTTTCAGGGCTTCATGTGTATTTATAGGTAGATTAAAAACTCTGTTTTCTAGGCTCTAGAAACTTTATTTGTCACAAATAGAAATCATCCACCTCTACCTGAGTTGTTATGTTGAATAATATTTTAAAGTTGTATTTCAGTTTAGTACAAAACAGTGAGGGTGGAGGAAGAGCTGGTGATGATACACATGGCATGTGTATTCTACCACCTTTTGGTTCGTCTTGTGATGGGCACATATGAAAGATGGCTGACCTAGGTGAGAAACGCAGTCTATGATCATTCATGATCGGGAGATTCTGTGTGAAGATAAATGATCCCTATATGTATCTGTCCCTTTGTCCTCATATTCTGACACTGAACTGGTGGTTTTCTTCCTATAATGAAAGTAATGATTGATGAGTTAGGTTTAGAGAAATACTAATTAGCCACCATTTCAGAAACAAACTCCTCTTTCTTATGTGCACTAGGACAATGATTCCCAACTTGGGGTGACACAGGGGAGAGAGGTCTAGGAGAATTACCTGGAGAGCTATTTAAAATTGTACATTATCACCATCACCTACAGCTGAGAAATTGCTTCTAATCCCTTAAACTCCTAGACATCAAAGCTCTTCCGTGTGCAGGACTGCATTAAGGCAGAGTGCACTAAAGAAAACTGCAAAACAAAAGACTCAAAGCAAGAATTCTTCCTCTTTTTGTTTTAAAAATACCAAAAAAAAAAAAAAAGGAAGAATATGCATTAGCTCTACTAGCTATTATACAAAGTCCTGTAATTTAGTCAAGGGGCTGTCTACCCAGCCACACATTAGAATCTCCTAGGGAGCTATTAAAATACACTCATGCCCATCCCATACCAATTTAATCAAATCTCTGGGGGTGAGTTCAGCCCTCTATAGTTTTTTTAAACTCCCGGTTTATTCTAATAACCTGTCAATAATAGGCAATATTGAGAACCACTGAATTAGATCAATTAAATAGCATAAGGATCATAAATTGGATATAAATTCTAGTCCCAGCTCTGCTGTGGATTTGATTTGTGGCCGTTAGTAAGTTACCTAAACTCTTGGATTCTTACTTTTCTCAAAGTTAAAGCAAGAGAATTGAATTAGATCATTTAACAAACACTTTTTTTCCCAAAGGTATATCAGATACATCTTTAACATGCCTTAAAGACTCCCTATCCCTTCACTGATTTGGGCCAAGTCTGCTACTCTCGGCTTCGTCTTCAGCCCTAGTGAACCTATTTTAGCTCCTGATCACCTGTAAGCTCTCCTTTGCTTCCCAGTCTTCACACATTGTAGACTCACTAGGAAACACTCTGGGCCTTCTCCCTCCTCACTCAATGCAGTCAATAGTATCTGTCTAATCACATACACTTTGACTTAAGGCTGTTCTTGTGATCATAGGGTCCTTAAAAAGGTATAAGATGAACATTGATGGACCCCGGTACAATAAAGTAATACAATTATGTAATAAATAAAACTCTGAGATAGACGTTCCAAAATGTGGGTCTTACCACCACATTCTGCTCTAATTAGAAAGTTGACCAAACATAATCCAGTAACTTCAACAACTTAACCTCTCTAAGTCTCAGGTACCCCCTTATATGACTTGTAAAGTCATTTCCAGTATAAAAGCATATCACAGATGAGAAAGCACTTTAAAATATTTTTAAAATATGAACTAAAATATCATTAACACATACTGGAGATGAAATAGAATGCAACCATGAATTTCCCTAGTGGCATGAACCTGTCATAAGTAGAGTCTCTTAAGCAATGACCATGAGGTCACTTTTGAAACAGAATATGGTAAAAAGTTTGACTTGTCCACATTATTTCTCATTCCCAACAACTACTGCTTCTAAAAGGTCATTTTTGGAAAGGTCAGGAAATGGAAATATATGCATCAGAAGAGACTGAAAAAGAGGATCTTCTTTCCCATAAACTCTACAAATGAGTACTCAAGGTCCCAGTGAGGAAAGACCTTTAAACTCTCCCCATCTTCTACATCAGGATAATAACTGTGGGAAGGAGTGGAAGTACAGATCATATTTTAAGAATCAATGGGGACCACAGGAGCAAGGAGAAGAATCTTGTAATACTTTCCCAGAAATGCTAGACAATTATTTTAGGGAAAGCATGTTGTATAATCATAATTTAGATGCAGGGCCAGTTCTCAGAACATTTAAGAAGTAGAGAGTATTCTTATTCCTTCTTATTCCCCTTCTATCCTTTACCATCTATTTTTCGCTTTCTGGAGCCTCAATAGGCACAGAATGATATTGGGTTACTTCTAGCGGCTCAAGGCAACATATTGTGATGCCCCCACCATAAGCCCCAGCCCCAGCTTCGCCAATTTACTCATTCCTTTATGCTATTACATGAAGCATGAAGAACAACAACAAAAACCCCCAAATCAAAATAAGCAGTGTTTGTCCCAGCTAGAATATTATAATTTGTTTGTGACTTAAAAAAAAACAAAGAAATGAAAGGCAAGTATGGAGAATTCACAGGGGATACAACAGGTGGCAAGTGGGAGGTTCGGTTTTAGGTAACAGTGGGAGCAGTCTATTGTCACAGGAGAAAAATAAGAGCATGTGGGTAAAAATGAAAGGGTGGTGGAAATTTGATAGTGGACAGATGACCTAGCTGTATTATGATGCTTCTTATTTGCTTGGGAAAGAGGGATACTGAAGGTTAATGGAGAGAGAAGCTGTGAAGGCACCTCAGAGTTGGAAAGCAGATTTATTAAGGAACTCCAGAAAGATGACTGGATAATTCTAAGGCCTCACTTGAGATTTGTGGTCATAAATGCAAAGTGAGACCAGTTCACAGAAGTTTGCCTCCAAAACTGTAGCCACATTCCAGGCTTATCACATACAGTATGGAGTCAGCAGATAAATAGTTTTGCCAGTTGAGTGAGATGGAAGGAAAGCGTAACAAGGGAACTGAGGCTGATTATAAAGAATGTGATAGACCATGGAGTCTAACCTGGGCAAGGAGAAAAGTGAGAAGGAGGAAACACTGCAGAGTAAAAAAGTGTTGGAGTCAAAGAATTGGGAGCCTGGCTAGGATAATAAAATGTTCAGGTGGACCTAATGGAGTAAAGGAGCTAGGAAGGAAAGCAGTAGTGAACAAAAAGTAGGCTGCTTAAAACTGAGGTTTCAGAGGCACTGCAATTACTGATGATGATGATGTTTAGAGCAGTATTTTACAAATGTTTTTGACCACAATCCTTAGAAAGAAAGGAATTTTACATAGATATTTAGTATACATATACAAATTTTTACAAAACAATGCCAATCCTTAAACGTACTCAATTTTCAATTCTATTCCATTCCTTTTAAAAATTCTACTTAGTAAATTATTTTCCAGCCCTACTGATGCATCAGAATCTGTAGTGTGAAAAGCAGTGGTCTAGGATAATTTCCACAGGGGTAACTAAGGTGGGATAGAATAGGACTATAGAATTAAGGAAATCATGGACCTCAGGGGCCAGAGTGTTGAACTAAGCATTTTCTTTGCTGTTGTAGTCGCCAAGAATAATGATAGAAATAGTAGTAAAAGAAAAAACAATTAGCCAGATGTAAAAACTTTATATTAATTAACATTTCCAATAAAAATAAAACCATAATAAATGAGCAAATGAATGGATAATACATTACCCTTTACGCATTTCAAATCCCTTTTGTAAGCTGACATGAGTTAATTAATTCACTAATTAATTAGATGTGTATTCATCTAACAAATATTTGAGAGCCTTCTGTGAGCCAAGAACTGTGCTAGTCTCTGGGCAGTTATATATTATGGGGAGGAAAATACTTGGTTTCTACCCTCAGGTAGTTTGTAATCTAGTGTGGAATAAAGACATTGAATAAATAATCACGTAAATAATTAAACAGAGTTACAATTTGTGATAAGAACAATAGAGTGCTGGGGGGAGAACGTGGATTGGAAGAAGTGGTATCTGAGGAGTCCTCTTTGAAGTAATGATGTTTTAGCTGAATCCCAAAAGATGAGTAAGAGATGACCATATGGTAAATTTTTTATCCTTCTGTACTTTACCTTCATTATCTTTGAAATAAAAGAGATAAAATAATACAATCTCATTTTAAGGATGGAGACTTAAAATCCATATAGTTCAACAACTCTTCTGAGTCTTTGATCCTTTCTAAAATATCTCTGCCCAAATGTCAATATTGTGGCAAACTTGCTCTCTTTCAAGGGCAATTAGTGAAAACTTTCTAATTATTATTTTAGATACTTTCTCACACATTATTCATTCAATCCTCACAACTACCCTATAAGAAGTAATGTTCTCTAATTTATAGAGGAGAAAACAGATGGAGTTGACCTTGATACAATGGTGATAGTAACCACCATTTCTAGGACTCATCCTCTGTTAATAGTGGCAAGATTTTTCTCTAATGCACCAATATATGCAAAGCAGCTGCCTAGATTTAAGGGACAGTTACAAGGTCATGGGACAATTTCTTTGAGTAACCATCTGGCCCTGATCCAGCATTGAATTCACATCTGTGACCTCATTTGCAACATGCTCTTGCTAAATCTAGACAAATGATTGAGCAAGAGCTAAATCATTCCTTACTGGCTCTCACACTTTCTAATCAATCAACCAACACCTATAGACTGTAAATAGGCACTAAATCTGGGAAATCTGGGAATAAAGAGATAGATTTATAATCCTGCTTCCCTTCAAGCACTTACAAATTAATAGGGGGAATAGAAAACTAAGCAGAAGTTTCCAAACCAAGCATACTGAGAAGTGCAGATAAAGATAAGTAGAAACTGCTACAGGAGCACAAAGGAGCACGTACATATTACTCTAACTCTAGGGGCAAAGACAGAGTTTTACAATCTTTTAAACATTGTTGTCTTTTGATAAACATTCACATTTCAAGTCTCTTCCACAAAAAAAAAAAAAATTCTAAGAAACCCCAAAGGCGCATGCCTCTACTGAGAACTGCAGTATTTTGTTTTCTTACCAGCATTTAATTTTCATAAGTTAAATTACACAATTTTTTTTCTTTTTCAAAATTAAAAAGTTGATCATATTGAATATTTTTTTAATTGAAGTATAGTTGATTTGCAATGTTGTGTTAGTTTCAGGTGTACAGCAAAGTGATTCAGTGATTTTTTTTCAGATTCTTTTCCCTTATAGGTTATTACAAAATATTGAGTATAGTTCCTGGTGCTACACAGTAGGTCCTTGTTTCTCACCTATTTTATATATAGTAGTGGGTATATGTTAACCCCAAACTCCTCATTTATCCCTCCCCACCTTCCCCATTTGGTAACCATAAGTTTGTTTTCTATGTCTGTGAGTATATTTCTGTTTTGTATATAAGTTCATTTGTATCATTTTTAAAATTCCATATATAAGTGACATCATATGATATTTGTCTTTCTCTCTGTGGCTTACTTCACTTGCTATGATAATCTCTAGGTCCATCTGTGTTGCTGCAAATGACATTATTTCATTCCTTTTTATGGCTGAGTAATATTCCACTGTATATATATACCACATCTTCTTTATCTATTCATCTGCTGATGGACATTTAGGTTACTTCCATGTCTTGGCTATTGTAAATAGTGCTGCAGTGAACACTGGGGTGCATGTATCTTTTCAAATTATGGTTGTCTCTGGATATATGCCTAGGAGTGGGATTGCAGGATCATATGGTAGCTCTATTTTTAGTTTTTTAAGGAAACTCCATACTGTTCATCATAGTGGCTGTACCAATTTACATTACTACCAACAGAGTAGGAGGATTACTTTTTCTCCACACCTTCCCCAGCATTTATTATTTGTAGACTTTCTGATGATGGCCATTCTGACCAGTGTGAGGTGATAACCCAGTGTAGTTCTGATTTGCATTTCTCTAATAATTAGCAATGTTGAACATCTTTTCATGTGCCTTTTGGCCATCTGTATGTCTTCTTTGGAGAAATGTCTATTTAGATCTTCTGCCCATTTTTTGATTGGGTTGTTTGTTTTTTGGATGTTGAGCTATATAAGCTGCTTGTATATTTTGGAGATTAATCCCTTGCTGGTCACATCATTTGCAAATATTTTTTCCCATTCTGTAGGCTGCCTTTTCATTTTGTTTATGGTTTTCTTTGCTGTGCCAAAGCTTTTAAGTTTAATTAGGTTCCATTTGTTTATTTTTGTTTTTATTTCATTACTCTAGGAGACAGATCCCCAAAAATATTGCTGCCATTTATGTCAGAGTGTTCTGCCTATGTTTTCCTCTAAGAGTTTTAAGGTATCCAGGCTTACATTAGGTCTTTAATCCATTTTGGGTTTATTTTTGTGAGTGGTGTTAGAGAATGTTCTAATTTGATTCTTTTACATGTAGCTGTCCAGTTTTCCCAGCACCATTATTGAAGAGACTGCCTTTTCCACATTGTATATTCTTGCCTCCTCTGTCATAGACTAAGCGAAAAGAATCAGACTCCCTGACTTCATGCTATACTACAAAGCTACAGTAATCAAAACAGTATGGTACTGGCACAGAAACAAATACATATCAATGGAACAGGATAGAAAGCCCAGAAATAAACCCACAAACCTATGAATATATTTTTTAAACTACCAAACCATCACTCCATGTCTTTCTCACAAAATTCTGCTAAGCTTCTTTGGCAGAAGGATCTCACCTGTCCTCTTACTAACTACACCTCCTGAAGAATCACTGGGCTTAGAGGATGTCAAAGAAATAAAAAGAAATCGCAATACTGAGCATTTAGACCAATGATTCCCAACTTTAACTGCTTCTTAGAGGCTTCAGTATCATGTTTAAAATATTCTAATGTCCTGCCTCAGGACAGACCAAATTAATTCAGAGTGGTGGGGTGAGGGTAGCACTCAGGAAGAAGGCACTGGATTTTTTTTTAAATACTTGCTTATTTCAATATACAGCCAGGGTTGAAAAACACTGAAAGAAATATGACTGCTTTTTCTCTTCAATTGGTCCTTGGAATTTTCCCAGTGGTACTTGGACTTTCCTAATTTGATTCATCTTGGGAGAGGCTACTCACTTCTATTCACCAGTGCTCATTACCTCATTAATAAACTTGCAGTCACCTTTTTTCTGATCTCCTTATGGTAAGTCTCTCTACCTGCACTTGGTAATACATTTATTCATTCATTCAGTACAGCAGTCAGTAAGTCAACATCACTGAGCACCCACTCTATGTTTAAGGCAGTGCTAAGAGCATACAATGATAAAGTCATGGTGACTGCCCTTAGGGACTCCCAGTCTAACAGCAGGATTGCACTCTGATAGAGTAGGGAAGTATGTATAAGGAGGTAAGGGGCACAAAAGGGGAGCACTAACTGTTCCTGGGCAAGGAACTAAAGAGGACATCTCAAGCTTACCAAGGCAAATGATGCTTCAGCTGATTATTATAAAAAGTAGACATGAAATGTCAATTGTCAGGTCCCTGAAAGTCCATCAGAAAATCCTGAAGATCAAACAAAGCTACACTTATTAGACAGTGCAGTAAGGGATAACACCACCCTGACAAAAGTTTACTAGTGTCTCAGAAGAGTGAAGGCAGGGGAAGATAAAGGATTTTGAGACCTGGGCTCAGTGCCTTTAAGGTGGGTCTAGGAAGGTAGGGAACTAGATGGGAATAGGCAGAGTTTATGACATAATTGTGGATTGGCTTTGAAACCAGTCTAGATGATGAAGCTGTTTGTCTTGGTAAATAAATTAATTAGCTAGTTCATCATCTTACCTTCCAGGAGCATGTATTTCATGGAACAAGTACCCAAGTTATTTTTGCTTGTCCTCAGTATTATTTAATATAGAGACAAGAAAATATGTCCAGTCCCAGAAATGTTTACCACAGGAATATGAAATGTTGGTTTCAGTACTCAATAAAAGAGATGAAGAAGTAGACAGAAGGGAACTGGGCAATGAGTCAGTATGTGCAAAGACAAAGCAATAAAAGCAGAGTATGGTCTAAAAATCTCTTTTGCTTTCTGAATCAAAGCCAAACTCTTCAATTTGGTATTTAAGACCTTCTAGTATGTGAAACAACTTACATCTTAAGCATTTATTTCCTATTTGTGACTTATTATGCAACCAAAAAGAATTAGTCACCATTTCTAACCTTTTGAACCTTTGCAGCACTATTTATGCATCTTCACATAACAGGGATCAAATCTCAGCTCTAACATTTTACCAGCCATGTGACTTTGAACTAATAATTTAAATACTTTGTGCCTATTTTTCAATTGTAAAAAGGCAAAAGTAAAAATAACTACCTCACAGATAGATACTGGTAAAATCATCTATCAACAAACAGGTATCTATTGAGTACCATGTAGTGCCAGGCACTGTTCTAGGGGAAAAGACTGCCCACATTCAAGGAACTTATATATTTTCAGATATGTTATGAAGAGAAATATTGAGTAATGTGATGAGGGCAAATGTGTTGAGGAGGCAGTCTACTCCAGTGTGGAGACTAAAAAAGATCTCCATGTTCCTTGAGAAAAGGAACCATAATTATGCACTTTTCTGTGACACTTGCAACATTCTTCCACATTGTTGACACCAAAAACCAGTGAGTGAATAAATGAACGAATAAGATACTCATATTGTTACTGTAGAGAATGTACCTTGAGTGGTTTTTATACAAAAGCTTTTACATGACTTTTAAAAGTCATCTTGGTAGAAATTTTACAAGGGTAAGTTAGAATCAGAATAAATTGTTAAATTATAAATATAATTGTTAATATAATTATGTAATTAATATAGTTAGTATAATTATATATTATATAATTGAATAAAATTGTTAATAAAAATACACAGTTATAACTTTTTAGTCAAAATTTAGATGCAGAAGTGATGTTTTGTGTCTGAAATGTCATTGTTAGGGCCTTTTAGAGGAGGCTTACCCTGCTGATAGAGAAGCAAGATAAATTGTTCCTAAAATCAATTACAATTATAAAATACTTAATATATTCCTCCCAAATTGATGCAACTTATATCTTTTCTCTCAGGCTTACAGTAAGAATTAATAATCTCTTCTTCACAGAGCAATAAGCTCATTACTCCAGCTGCTTTTTCTAGCCAAAGGGAAGAATAATAGAAAAATCACATTTTCCCAAAAAATAATATACACTGAAAAATATGTCCCTGTGTTTGCATGCAGAAGTAACAGAACCTAGCTTCAATTATCTGAATGCTAACAATTTTCCAACCCTTGCAAAAAAAATTAATTTAACTCTGCTGATTCTTTCTTTAATTTCATCCTTATACAGGCTTTTAAAGAAAAAATATATATATGATTATTGAATAATAACTATGTACCAGGCACTACACTAAACATTTTATGTTCATTATCTCATTTCATTCCCAAAATACCCATAGGAGTAGGTACTATTTTATTTCCCTATTACATGTAAGACAACTATAGCTCAATGAAATTACCACATATGCCTGCCTGAATATAATTCAACCCAGAATATCAGAAGATAAGATAATCTTTCATTATCCAAATTAGAAAACAAACACAATAAAAATAAGAGTCTGATTGAATATATGTATACTAATAAGAATATAAACTTTAAAAATATGTGCATATTTGATTTATTTGGTTACATATTTATTTTAAATCACATGCCCTGTAAATTAACACATTATATTTAAAATATTACTTTTTTCCACCTTCAAATTTCATGAAATAAGTTTATTTAACCTCTTCACATGCCTCTTAACATCAAATTCTTACTGACCACTGGAACCACTTTTCTGAGACAAATAACATTTTTCCAAGAATAGCATTTGTATTAAAGTTCTCCAGAGAACCAACAGGAGATAGATAAATAGATGATAACTAGATAGACAGACAGACGGACAGACAGATAGAGATTTACTATAAGGAATTGGCTCATATGATTACGAAGGCTTGATAAATCCAAAATCTGCAGGGCAGGTCGATGGTATGGGAGACCTAGTGAGAGCAGATGTTCCAGTTGCAAGGCCATCAGGCAGGAAGAGGCGATGTTGCAGATGAAGTCAGAGGGCATTTGGCTGTAGAATTCTCTTACCTAGGGAAAGATGAGCCTTTTTGTTCTAGTCAGCCTTTCAACTGATTGGATGAGGCCAACCACATTATGAAGGGTAATCTGCCTTACTCTACTGATTAAAATGTTAATGTAATAGAATGTTAAAGTCTACTAATTTAAATGTTCATCTCACCCAAAAACACCCTTGCAGAAACACCCAAAAAATTGTTTAACCAAATATCTGGGAAGCCTATGGCCCAGTCAAGTTGGCAGACAAAATTAACCATCCCACCATTTTAACATCTAATTTTTCTCTTTCTCACTGGTTTTAAGCAATTTGATTGTGATTATCCTTGGAGTACTTTTCTTCATGTTCTTTGTGATATAGTTTCGTTGAGCTTCTTGGACCAGTAGGAATTTGGAAATAATTACAACCATTATTATTTCAAATACTTTTTGTGCTACGCCCCCCCACGGCCTATCAGTTCTAAGATTCCAACTATTACATGCATGTCAGATGGTTTAGTATTATCCCTTAGGCAGCAAAAGCTAAATAATTTGCAGGGCCCAGTGAAAAATTAAAATGAGGGATCCCTCATTCAAAAATTGTTCAAAAATTTCAAGAGGCAACAGCAGAACATTAAACCAAGTGATAGCCCCTTCTTAATGTAGAATCTATGTGTCAGGAAAGGTTGCACACCTGTGAAGCCTGCCCCGCTCATTGGTAATTGAGACGTTTTTCATGTTATTTCAGTCTTTTTTGCCATCCTTCATTTTTGATAATTTCTGTTGCTCTGTTTTTTAAAAAATCACGTATCTTTTCTTCTGCAATGTCTAATCTGCTCTTAATCCCATCCAATGAATTTTTCATTTGGGGTATTGTATTCTTAGCTCTATGAGTACCATTCAGTTCTTTGGTATTTCTAGCATTTCTCATTATGTTCATGTAGTCCTTAGTCAGGGATTTATAAGAATGCATGAACATAATAAGGAAATATATATATATATATGTGTGTGTATACATATATACTGTTTTTAAATCCTTGTCTAATAATTTTATTCTATCATTTCTTGACCTGTTTTTATTAAGCGATTTTTCTATTTGTCACAGGTCACATTTCCCTGCTTCTTTACATGTTAATGATTATTTTAGTGGATGCTGGACACTGTGAATGTTGTGTTGTTCAGTGACTGGATTATATTGTCTTCCTATAAAGGATGTTGAGTTTTGCTTTGGAAGCCAGTCAATTTACTGCCAAGTTCACTTGACCCTGTTGGGCTTTGTTAGAGCAGATCTAGATTAACCCTCATTCTAGGTTAGAGTAAACCTACTCCTAAAGTATGGCCATTCTGAAGTTTCAACTAAATGTTTACGGTATTCTAGCTGGTCAGAAAACCAATATCTCTCAACACTGTGCAAGTTCCAGAATCTCTGTTCATCTCAAAAAACCTTGCATATGTTCTTTGTAAGACCTCATAGTCATCCTGCACATGTATAGCTTAGCATTCAGCCAAAACTCAAGGGAGCCCTATGAAGATTCTTAGAGCTCCTTCTCTGTACAGAGAAACACCCTTCCCTGGGACACTTCTCTACAAATTCTAAACACATCAGCCTTCCCATACTGGGATCTCTGTTTCCTGTGTCCAACAAGATCTTTGCTTTTTAGGCTCCACTCCTTTGTTCCATGCCTCGGAAAGGCAAAAAGGCAGAAAACCTGGATGAATGCCAAGTTCACCTCCAGTGTTTCCCTTCTCTCAAGGACGGCTACTCTGCTCTGCAGGTTGCTCAACACCTGAAAACAATCACTTTGTATATTTTGTCCAATTTTATAGTTATTTGTTATAGGACAGTAAATCCCCTCTCATTACTCTACCTAAGTCAGACTATTCCATCTTTTATGTGCCATGCTCCAGCCTGAGATCCACTTCCCAGTCCTTTCCTCGTCAACTGCATAGCCCAACTCTACTCCTTTCTGTTCCTTGACATAAATGTGTCCTTGCTCCCCAGCTCATTTTGCTTTCTCCATGAACACCTGTAGATTTATTATCTCATTGACATTTATTATATGTGCTGGAGACAGGAATCTGGGAGAAGGTACAATGGTTTATAGTACTACAGTTTTTTAGAATACCTTTCTCCAAAACTTTTCCTCAAATTATCTGCATCTTATTTTTAATAAATATCATTTCCTGGCAAAGAAAACACATGCTATAATATTTATGAAAATTGCCATTCAAATCAAGTGCAATGTACATAATAATTTCCATCTTCAGAGAGTATATAAATGTTTGATTAGATTTCATTTTTCATATACAGTATATGCATGTATTTTTAAGCTCTATTATGCACTAAAATAAACTCCAACATACTTACTCAAATGTGTTATGCACCAAATTTCCAACGTATTGGAGGATACCACTTAATAAGGGCTGCCAAACCAACGTGCCTTTGTTTAGTGTCAGAATACAGATCTTCTTGCCAATTCTAAGCACATACTTAACCTTCTTTTAAGGGTGCAATTGATTAGTCTTTGTCCTGTTCTTTTTATGAATTGCATATGTTTGCTTCTATAAAGCTTTACAAGCATGTCACCGTTTTTCACTGGGATGAATCAGAAGTTTCTTCATATACTACAGCCAAAATAAAGCTAAAGAAATAAAATGGAAGCTGAGACTAACAGAAGATGGCAACTGTCATCCATAAAACCCAATGTCAGGTTGTTGAATCCATCAAAACTGTCTCATTGATCTCATTAATTGACTTATTTTAAGTACAATAAGTGCTAAAAATTTGAATTTTTCAAATCAATATTATTAATAAAATATTGCTTTCATATATTTATAAGTTTTATATATTGGATGTCCACAGACAATATCATTTTTATTAAAGATATTTCCCTTCCAAAAATTATCTTCGAAAACCACTATTTAAGATGAGCAAAAAGCTTCAATGTTCAGGAAAACCTTAGACTGATTCTGGCTTAAATACTTTGCTTTTTCCTGGGTCTTCTTGTCTTTTTCTTGCCCCTCTGTAGTCTCCTCCCCCCATTTCTACCTGTGACAGGCAGAAAGGCTACTCTTCATGCCATTTTCATAACCATTATTTCTAATAATAGCATAAGTATAACCAAATCTAACATTTCCTCCATTAGTAAATATTTACTTTGTTTTCAATATTTCATTACAGTGAACACTATCCTAAAGATATTCAAGACTATAAATTATTTCTTTTCTTTTCTTTTCTTAGATTTTCTTTTTTTTAATTAATTAATTTATTTTTGGCTGCGTTGGGTCTTTGTTGCTGCACGTGGGCTTTCTTTAGTTGCAGCAAGCAGGGGCTACTCTTCGTGGCAGTGTGCAGGCTTCTCATTGCGGTGGCTTCTCTTGTTCTGGAAGCATGGGCGCAAGGGCTTCAGTAGTTGTGGCAAACGGGCTCAGTAGTTGTGGCTCGTGGGCTCTAGAGCACAGGCTCAGTACAGTAGTTGTGGCGCACGGGCTTAGCTGCTCCACGGCGTGTGGGATCTTCCCGGACCAGGGCTCGAACCCGTGTCCCCTGCATTGGCAGGCGGATTCTTAACCACTGCACCACCAGGGAAGCCCTTTGGATTATTTTCTTATGACAGACTCAAAGTAATGGAGTATTGGATTAAAACTACTATTTTCCATTTCTTAAAAGACTTTTAGCAAATCATTTCAGTAGACAGTGAGAACCACTTCAAATTGGAAAGCAAATACTGTCCTCTGTCATCTGCTCAAATTTAATTTCACAGAAGAACCTCTGCCTTTTAAGTCATAGATATTAACCTGTTCGACATTTGTTTTGCATTCCTTGCTCCAGGGAAATTCCCTTACCTCCCCACGACTCCAAAGCTGGGGTTATGTTCCTTCTTGGGGGCCCTCAGGGGCCTCTTTGCTTTAACCTTTTACAGCACTAACTGTTTCATAATTGCTCATTCATTTTTGCTTCATCCCCAGATTTTATGTACCTGCCACCAGAGGCTTTACCTTGTTCACAGATATATTCCTCAGAACCTAGAATAGTGTCTGGCACACAGCAAGGATGCTATAATTTTTGCTGAATTACTTAGTTATCTTTATTAAGGAAGTGACTACATATCCTTTTCCATGTCCTTAAAATTCACAGTTTGGGTGTTTGTTTTGATTTTTGTCCTACCAAGTACAGCAATGCTTAGCATACTTCATGGCACACAGACATACAAAAAAATAAGTTTTGAATGCATCACTAAACTAGTTCATTTACTTAAAAAAAGGACATGATATTCCAGAACAAACCAAATCTGATAGGTATACTGTTTTAGGATTTGGGGATTAGAAAGAGATCTAGCAGTCAGAGTAAACATTTGCTTACTTGATGTGTCATTCATATTTCAGACCTGAACCTACCATTGTCTGTGTGACCTTAAGTAAGTCCTTTATGCTTCTTAGCTTCAGTTTCTTCATGTATAAAATTATGTGGTTAGACCAGATAATCAGTATGTGTTCTTCCAGTTCATTTTAACTTTACTCTGGAAGGGAATTTATTGAGTTATAATTAAGACAATGTGACACACAGAGCTCAGTAACCCTGTGTTTTTGTTTTTTTGATTGGTTTTGCTTTACTGTAATTTCTTAATTACAACTTTTCTTTGAAAAAACATAAAGTAATTGTGAAAGCCTGATAAAGTTAGATGATTGTCCACTGGTAAGAGACAGTAAATTTGTGTGCCTCTAATGGTCATCAGAGGAGTTATTTGGGGCCCTGAATATTTCTTTGTTCTGTTGGGCAGGTTGTTACTGTGGTTGTTGTATAATAACTGACACTAAAGCTCAGTGTAGCTCTTTGAAGGCTCTGGTATGCTTTTCAGAGATAGGGCGCATAGTATTGTATGTTAACTAACTTTAACAAAAGAATAAAGTAGGGTAATCCCCATAACCATCTCCTTTTGAAAGGCCTATGTCTAAATACCTTTTAAGACTCCAGGGGTAAACCAAATTATCTAGGAATCTAATAGTTTTGTTCCTACATTTTAGTTCCCATTTGAAATGGCACTAATCCCTCAGTAGACCAATAATCATATATTCACACCATTGAATATGCTAGTCTTGGGAGTAGTAAAGGAATAACTGTATTCCTCCATCTGCCCCTAGTTTCTCATAAAGATAAGGCACAAACATATCACTTGGAGTGCAAGTCAGTGATCAGTTGTGCAAGAAGGAATCCCACAGCAAAGTCAGGAGTGATGGCACAAGCTTATGTGCTATAGGAATGCTCTGGAGAGGGCACAGGGAGGAAAGGAAGACTAGACATTGTGCCTAACATAGGTTAGAGGACATCGCCCTCTTAAAGGGGAAAAGAGGGGGATCTAACAAACTACGTAATTGTACATTTTTATTGTTATCATTGTATTACTACAATTATGTGCTTCTGGTTCAATGGCTTGAGGCTATATATATTTTATGATGCTATATATATTTTATGACTAAAATATATATAGTCTGATTATCCAACAAGATATCTCTGCCTTCTTCCTTTTCTCTCCTCCTTTACCTCCTCTGTATCATCATGTTTTTTTTTCTTTGCCTCCCTGGTACCGTCAGATTTATGAAGCTCAGTCTATTGATTTATTTATGACTTTTGGACGTTTAGTATACAGATTAAGAGCCTTGTTCAGTGTGTGCTGTCTTATTTTCTTATATGTAATTGTTTTTATAATTGTAGAAAATTTTTAAATATTTTAACTTATTTTTATTTCAAGTAGTTTGTTTAAAGTTGTAATCAGGAACTGCTATAATAAAGGGAAAATTGTTTAAACTTGCTCATGTTTCAAATATGTAATAAATCTTAAATGCTTTATTTCCAAGTTAACTCTTCAGAGACATATTTAGCATCTCAAATCATCTCTAAGTCTGGACTTAGATGGCATAAAGAAGAGCCCTCTGGGGAAGGCTGATGGTTTCATACTTAAAATCTATTCTCCTGGCAACGTTGGAAACTCAGATATGTTCCAGGCAAAATTTCTCCCCTAAGAAGTCATAATTCCAATCTTAAATTCTCAGAATTTCTAAAGCAGAATAATTTTATCCACATCTCCTCTCTGAAGAATCTCTATTTTTGGTTTCTTCACCATACTGACTTCTTAATCAAAGCCTTTCTCCTGTCATACAAATTTGCCTAGGAAGTGCTCAGTTCTAAAAGAAACCTTTTCAGTATATATTGGTCAAGATGAGCTAGTCTATGCTACAGAAACAAATTACCCCACAATCTCATTTTATAACACACTGAAAGTTTGTTTATAGCTTACATCAGTGTGGGTTGGTCAACTCTTTTCTAAAAGGTAATTCAGGGACTCTCATTAGGTACTCCATTAGGAAGATATGAACCCTGTAGTTGCCATGAGGAGAGAGTTAGAATTAATTGAATAAAAGGTCAGATCTAAAAGTGATATAAATCATTTCTGCCTATATTCCATAGCCCCAGCTTAACTGCAGGGGAGACTAAAAAATATAGCTCTCAAGTGAGTCCAGAAAGAGAAAATTATGTGGTATTGTCACTGCTACACACTATAATCCTTAGTCCCAAGAAGCAAACATGGAATTTCATAACCACAAACTCTATGAGACATATAATTGAATTTTTTCTAACTCTGAAAAGGTTTGGAAATTGATTTCGCAATGATTTTCATGTAGCCTAGCAAGATAAGAAAAGCAATGTATTGATTCATACCTATATACCTACCTACCCTTATTCATCCACCCATATATTCATTCAACAATATTTCTCTTATACAAGCAAAAAACATACCTGATTTTTTCCATGTAATAATGCATCTTAAAGATTGTTTCATATCTATATTTATATAGATAGATACATACATAGTACAGAACTATCTCTATCATTTTAATAGTTATAGCTATTCACTGTCTTTCCCTATTAAAAGACAGGCTGTTTCCAGAGAACACACTTAATACATCTTTGAATATATATGCAATTATGTATAGCTAATTCAGATTCCTAGAGGCAAAGAGAACTGTTGGGTTCAAAAGCCAAAAATTAATGTTAGTACATAGTTGTGACCATTAACTCAGCCAAGATGACTGGTATATATTTTCTAACTGGTTTTGTTCTGTCTTAATTGTTTAACTTTAATCATCTTTTTGTATATGTGTTTTATTATTATAATAAGAACCTATTATGTAGCTTAGCAGCTCATAGCAATTGTCAGGTCTAGAAGTAGAAATAAAAACAAAAGCTGTAAGGAAAAAGAGAATGATAGAGAAGGGAAAAAAATCAGTTTAAAAAGTGAAAAAGAGAGGAAGGGAAGGATGAAATAAGGGGAGGAAAAGAAAAAAAAATACAGATGGACAGGCAGACATTCAGAGAGGAAGGCAGGAAGGAGCCTTTGGAAAATTAAATGATGTTTTCAAATTATGTTTCCAAAGCCAGATTAACACTGAAACCAAAAGCCAAGAAAACACAAAAATAGAAAACTATGGACCACTCTCATTTGGGAAATTACCCACAAAGTCCTAAATGAAACACTGGCAAACAAAATACAGCAATATATTAAAGTATAATATTCCATAACCTAGTGGGATTCATGCCACAATAAATCCAACATCTAGATTTTCTAAATACCTCAGTCTCCCCAATACCTAGAACAGAGCTTTGCACTTTGAATAAATATGCACTAAGTTGATGAATAAATGCATGAATAGTGAAAATCTTTTAATATAATTCATCATATTAATAGATTCAAGGAGAAAAATTATGTGTTCATCTCTAGAGATGCCGAAGAGGCACTAATAAAATTCAGCATATATTCCTGATTTTTTTAAAAAAATCGATAAAATAAGATTGAGATCCTGCCTTAATATTGTTTTAGACAGATAGATTGAGAAGCAACTAAAAATTCGTTAAGTAGCAATAACAAAATTCATCAAGGTGGTCCTGCCACATTACTGTATAAATCAACGGTTTTGAAATATACAAATAATAACTACTTAAAAATATAATAGAAGAGAATATCCAATTTATAATAGTAATAAAAAGATACGATACTTAAGAATACCCTTAACAGATAATGTGAAAGATTTATAAAATTGAAAATTTTTAATTTTACTAAGGGAGATTTTAAAATGTTTACAAATAGAAATATATATCCTGTGTTTCAACAGAAAAGCCCTCAATATTATAATACTCTACCATTTTTAAGCCAACCTAAAAAATTATATATAATATTTATATACTTATATATATCAATACTTAGTGGCAATGGTGGTAGAAAAGGGGCTTTGTGGGGGACTACAGTGTTTCTAACATGCATTGAAAAGGTAACAAGACTAACCCAAAATACCTGAAAAAGAATAACAAGTAAATTCTAGCTGTATCAGATATTGAAACATACTATCCAATTCCTATTGCATCATAACAACTCCAATACTTAGCAGTGTAAGACAACCATTTCATGATATTCCTGAAATCTGTGGGTCAGGAATGCAGGGCACAATGATGGTGTGTTGCTTCTAGAAACATTAGAATAACTGGGAGTGACTCAGCATTTGGGGGTTGGAATCATAACAGCTTCACTCACATGTCTGCTGCCTGGGCTAAGATAACTTGTAGATACAGCTCGGCTAGAGCACCTACACATGTTCTCTTCATGAAGCCAGGCCAGAACATTCCTAGAAAAAGCCACCCAAAAAACTGGTTTGATGATTTGCCTCTGAGAGGAGCAAGTTAGTTGGCAGAGGTGGGAAGAGTAGGAGAAAAGGGAGGAAATGAAGAATGGGAGTCCAAAATAAGAAAGAAACTCATCATGTTTACATAATAACTTTTATTTTTTTTAACTAGTTAATATATCAAAAAAAAATTAGCCTAAGTAAAGTTTTACATCTATTTATGATATACTTGATAAATTAACTGAAACTTCAAATTTCTTTATGTTCTGCTAGAATTTTTTCAGGATACAATGGTAAAAAAATTATTTTTTCAAGATTAGAAGCTCTGTTGTTTTTTTAATGGAAAATAATTCTTTGGTTTTTTTGAAGGATGAATGTAAGTTCTAATGCACAGAGCAAGAAAGTTGTATGCATATTATTTGGGTGAAGTCAAAGGAAGTTCCTACCATCACTTCAAAATATTCATGCTTATAACAAAATACACGCAATGCTTTTTTCTTAATTTAATAAAAATGAAAGCAGTATTTCCCTCATATTTGTTTCATGTTTGACACTGCTGCTTCTTGTTTGGCCCAAGTCAGGGCCTGAGCTTTGAGATAACCCTAATTACTGGCCACCTACTGACAGTAGGTATAAGTAGAATGCCCCGGGGAAGACTGCTATTTGAGCCTCAGGAAGGCAGCCTGTGAGATTAAAAAAAATCTAAACAGAAAATGTGTCACCACAAATTCAGCTTTGGAGTCAAACTCATAAGATCAAGAATTTCATGCCTTAGCGTTCTCTAGTTTTCTAAACGAATGGCATAGTCTTGTTAAATATTAATTAAATTTATTAATATAATTCTATACTGAGGCTCAGTCTGTATTTCAAATTTCCATAGTGATCCAAAGGAGATTATCACCATAGTGTCAACTTGCCACAAAATGATTACCTAGAAATTCTAAGTAAGCCCTGATACATTAACTATACAAGCTGGGAAATAAATTTCATAACATTGAGTTAGATATCAAAGCATCATGGAATTTCAATAATAACTTTGTTACAAGGATATCAAACCCAACCTTAGTCTGGGCATATACAATTACTTCGGCCATGAGGTCAATAAAGCCATTTCTATGGAGTTCTTCTTGAAATAAGGAAGAGAGTGAGCCCTTCAGTAATTGTCAGAATTAGGACACCTCTCACAGCAGCCTTCCTTAAGTCTTTACCATTGTTGCCTTATGGTCCAAGAGCTCTCTTTTCTATATTGTCCCCTGTTGTATCTTGAGGCTGAATACAGTGCTGGCACTTAATAGGCAAAAAAACAAATCTTTGTCCATTGAAACTAGTTGGAATATGATGATAAAACTTAGTTTCCTCAAGGGCAAGTCCAGTAAATCCATGATTTGCTATTACCAGAAGTTATGCTAAGCACTTTATATTTATTATTCACATATTATTCTCAAAACAACCCTGAAAGGTAGTTACTATTATTTCAATTAGACAACTAAAAAAAAAAAAAATGAAGCTTAAAGAGGTTGAGTAACTTGCCCAAACATATACAATGAAAGAGACAAAATTTGAATTCCTGCTCAAACCCCTAGGCTGCCTCTCAACTCAGGTCTGTATAGGACTAATTGTTATCTATAATCTCACAGCTAGCCTTCCCCACCCCAAGTACACACATTAAACAGAACAGGTAAGGTGACAAACAAAAACTACTAGGTAAGCAAATTCATATAAAAGAACTATTTTGAATATATATCAGGCCATTTAGAAATGCTGACTTTCCCATCCTAAGAATGCCCTGTTATTCTCTGGCACCACTGCATTAATGATTAACTTTTGCTCTTTAATTCCTAGAGCAAGAAAATAAACATGATGTCTCTAGAGCACTAGCATGAATATCACTCTCTGAAATTGTGCCCTAGAGGAAGAGGTTGGCAAGGGAAAATTGTCTTCCAAAGGCTTATACGCTTGTTAGTCACGTCTTACTTTATGGTTGCTATTATTTCCTAAACGAGTTTATGTAAGGAAAACAAAGATAGACTTTAAAAAAATTATTATTAAGTAACTCTAATATTCCGTTTTGCATCATTAAAGATCAAGGGCTAAATAGCTACCTCTGGCTTGTAAATTTCTTTTACTTCTTTAAAGAAGAAAGTCACAGAAAGAGATTTCTATATCAGTTCCTGGAGAGAATGCTAATAAAGTCCAGGGAGGACCATGGTCAAAAAGATATGCTCTCAGGTCTCACTGAAAGACAACTTCCAATGGTTAGATGCATTCTTCTGCTAAGTTGTAATTTCACTTGTGTACTGTCTTCAAGTATGTGGAAGAGAGACAAGGACAACAGAAAAATGAGAATCTAGGGGTTGGTGCTTGACAAGTTTTCTGTAATTTGATTTAGTGTGCAACTCCAATTAATCTTTTGTAAAAGACCTTTTTGATGCCTTCAATTCATTTCCAGTGACAATATATTTGCACACACAAGTCTTTTCGTGCAACATTTACTAATGTTGTGGTAATGGGGCTTTAGAAAGGAAATGCTTATTGTTTAATTGTATCTTTTTAAAAAACTTATTTATTTATTTTTGGCTATGTTGGGTCTTCGTTGCTGTGCACAGGCTTTCTCTAGTTGCAGTGAGTGGGGGCTACTCTTCGTTGCGGTGTGCGGGCTTCTCATTGCGGTGGCTTCTCTTGCTGCGGAGCGTGGGCTCTAGGCACACAGGCTTCAGTAGTTGTGGCACGTGGGCTCAGTAGCTGTGGCTTGCAGGCTCTAGAGTGCAGGCTCAGTAGTTGTGGCGCACAGGCTTAGTTGCTCTGCAGCATGTGGGATCTTCCCGGGCCAGGGCTCGAACCCGTGTCCCTTGTATTGACAGGCAGATTCTTAACCACTGTGCCACCAGGGAAGCTCTCACTGTATCTTAATAAAGGTTAATGCATGTCTCAACTTTTTCTGACTTTTAGGACTAAAAGTAAACTTAAGTAGCAGTAAAGTTGAATCATCTGCTGCCTTCAAGGGACATAAATATCAATTTTCTGGCACCTCATATTTACCAATGAAATTACATTAAACAGTGAAATATTAGCTCTTTTAGCTTTCACTTGCTTCCTATAATGTAATGAGGAAGCACTGTATCACTTAGTCTGCTCATTCCTTCTGCCAAATCCATCTCTGAGTTTCTGGCAGGACTAAAAGAATGTACCTGAGGTGACTACCAATGTTAGATTATTAAAAATTAAGTACCCCAGCATTCTCTTTTACATTCATTTTCCAGGACAATTGTCCAGAATACCTGAATTAAAGGCTACTCCTTCACCGCCTTAACCTTGAATTGCTTCATTGTGAAGACAGAGGCCTATCTCACAATCTGGGCATTTTAATGGTGATGTAAATTACTGACTCTAAAGAAATAACCAACTTTTAATAAGAGGCAGCCAACTACATCGTGGAAAAAATTAGGCTCAATGTTAATCAGATAGGATACAACCAATATGACTCAGAATTCACTCTCTGCATCACATATATCATCAACAAAGGTGGTTTTTATCATGGTAATTGGCCTGGGCTGGATGAACCGACTTTAGAACAGATGGACAAAAACCTTAACAAAAATAACCACAAATGGCAAAGTCACCTGAAACATAAACATCTGATATTTAACCTTTTTGTTATGCCTTAGGAAAGGAAGGAGATACCAAGATACATACACAAAGATGTTTAGTTTCTTCTCCTATGTTCATGGCAAAAACTGATGATCAGATGATGTAGTAGAAATGTTCAAACATTTTTAGTTCCTGTTCTGACATTAATTGAGTGGCCTTGTGGGAAGTTACTTAAGCTCTCTGGCATAAGCCTATTTGGTTGTAAAATTATTATATTTTGCTATACTTTCTACATCCCCTTACAGCTATAAAACTTCAAAATTCTATCAATACAATAATTTATTATGAAGCATGTAATACAATATCTTTTGTTCACTGCTGAATTTGAGCACTTAGAATTGTGCCCAACACATAGTAAATTCTCCATAACTATTTCTTGAATGAATATAGCATACTTAAGTGTTTGTTGAATGAATGCATATATAAAGTATGTAACTTTTCAGTTTCTTACTGGCTATATTATTATTTACATACAGAGAATATGTTGTGAAGAATTTTTTTGAAAACTCCCAAAGTACCACGAGTTAAAGTTCATGGTATAAAAAAAGAAGTTAAAAAATAAGGACAGTATTTTCTAAATTTTTCACTCCATAAAATACCCAGAGATTAATAAATGAGCAGCCACATGCAATATAACAGATCAAGATCAATTATACTATAAGACCAGATGCCATAAAACTCCTAGAGGAAAATATAAGCACAACACTTTTTGACATAAATCACAGCAATATTTTTTTGTTTCTGTCTCCTAAAACAAAGCAAATAAAAGTAAAAATAAACAAATGGGACCTAACTAAACTTAAAAACTTTTGCACAGCAAAGGAAACCATCAACAAAATGAAAAGACAACATATTGAATGGGAGAAAATATATGCAAATGATATGACTGATAAAGGATTAATAACCAACATATATAAGCAGCTCATACAACTCAACATCAAAAAAAACAAACCACCTGATTAAAAAATGGACAGAATAGACATTTTTCCAAAGAGGAAATGCAGATAGCTGGCAGGTACATGAAAAGACACTCAACATTGCTAATCATCAGGAAAATGCAAATCAAAACCACAATGAGATATCATCTCACACCTGTCAGAGTGGTTATCATCAAAAAGAACACAAATGACAAATGCTGGCAAGGATGCACAGAAAAGGAAACCTTTGTACACCATTGGTCGGAATGTAAGTTGGTGCAGCCACTGTGGAAAACAGTATGGAGGTTTCTCAAAAAGCTAAAAATAGAACTACCATATAACCCAGCAATTCCACTCCTGGGTATATATCCAAAAAAAAACAAGAACACTAATTCGGGGTGACACAGCCTGAAGAGCAGGGGCAGGAACTTCGAGACTAGGGCAGCACGAAAGCCGTGTGGATGAAAGGCTCTTGGTGCTTCAGCCAGGAGACAGTGCTGTGCCTCTGAGGTGGGACAGCAACTTCAGGACACTGGTCCACAAGAGACCTCCCAGATCCACATAATATCAAATGTCGAAAATCTCCCAGAGATCTCCATCTCAAAACCAACACCCAGCTTCACTCAACAACGAGTAAGCTACAGTGCTGGACACCCTATGCCAAACAACTAACAAGACAGGAACACAACCCCACCCATTAGCAGAGAGGCTGCCTAAAATCATAATAAGGCCACAGACACCCCAAAACACACCACCAGACGTGGGCCTGCCCACCAGAAAGACAAGACCCAGCCTCATCCACCAGAATACAGGCACTAGACCCCTACACCAGGAAGCCTACACAACCCACTGAACCAACTTTAGCCACGGGGGACAGACCCCAAAAACAACGGGAACTACGAACTTGCAGCCTGCTCAAACGAGACGCCAAACACAGTAAGATAAGCAAAATGAGAAGACAGTAAAACACAGCAGATGAAGGAGCAAGATAAAAACCCACCTGACCTAACAAATGAGGAGGAAATAGGCAGTCTACCTGAAAAATAATTCAGAATAATGATAGTAAAGATGATCCAAAATCTTGGAAATAGACAAAATGCAAGAAACATTTAACAAGGACCTAGAAGAACTAAAGAGGAAACAAGCAATGATGAACAATACAATA
>NC_041217.1:123610023-123610742 GCF_002837175.3 Physeter macrocephalus
AACAAATAACACACAAGGGAATCCCCATAAGGTTAACAGCTGATCTTTCAGCAGAAAATCTGCAAGCCAGAAGGGAGTGGCAGGACATATTTAAAGGGATGAAGGAGAAAAACCTACAACCAAGATTACTCTACCCAGCAAGGATCTCATTCAGATTTGATGGACAAACTAAAACCTTTACAGACAAGCAAAAGCTGAGAGAGTTCAGCACCACCAAACAAGCTTTACAACAAATGCTAAAGAAACTTTTCTAGGCAAGAAACACAAGAGAAGGAAAAACTTACAATAACAAATGCAAAACAATTAAGAAAATGGGAATAGGAACATACATATCGATAATTACCTTAAATGTAAATGGACTAAATGATCCCACCAAAAGAAACAGACTGTCTGAATGGATACAAAAACAAGACACATATATATGCTGTCTACAAGAGACCCACTTCAGACCTAGAGACACATACAGACTGAAAGTGAGGGGATGGAAAAAGATACTCCATGCAAATGGACATCAAAAGAAAGCTGAAGTAGCAATTCTCACATCAGACAAAGTAGACTTTAAAATAAAGACTATTACAAGAGACAAAGAAGGACACTACATAATGATCAAGGGGTCGATCCAAGAAGAAGATATAACAATTGTAAATATTTATGCACCCAACACAGGAGCACCTCAATACATAAGGCAAATACTAACAGCCATAAAAGGGGAAATCAAC
>NC_041217.1:123611708-123624287 GCF_002837175.3 Physeter macrocephalus
AGGAAGAAATAGAAAATATAAACAGAGCAATCACAAGCACTGAAATTGAAACTGTGATTAAAAATCTTCCAACAAACAAAAGCCCAGGACCAGATGGCTTCACAGGCGAATTCTATCAAACATTTAGAGAAGAGCTAACACCTATCCTTCTCAAACTCTTCCAAAATATAGCAGAAGGTGGAACACTCCCAAACTCATTCTACAAAGCCACCATCACCCGATACCAAAACCAGACAAAGGTGTCACAAAGAAAGAAAACTACAGGCCAATATCACTGATGAACATAGATGCAAAAATCCTCAAGAAAATACTACCAAACAGAATCCAGCAACACATTAAAAGGATCATACACCATGATCAAGTGGGGTTTATTCCAGGAATGCAAGGATTCTTCAATATACACAAATCAATAAACGTGATACACCATATTAACAAATTGAAGGAGAAAAAACATATGATCATCTCAATAGATGCAGAGAAAGCCTTTGACAAAATTCAACACCCATTTATGAAAAAAACCCTGCAGAAAGTAGGCACAGAGGAAACTTTCCTCAACACAATAAAGGCCATATATGACAAACCCACAGCCAACATAGTCCTCAAAGGTGAAAAACTGAAACCATTTCCACTAAGATCAGGAACAAGACAAGGTTGCCCACTCTCATCACTATTATTCAACATAGTTTTGGAAGTTTTAGCCACAGCAATCAGAGAACAAAAAGAAATAAAAGGAATCCAAATCGGAAAAGAAGAAGTAAAGCTGTCACTGTTCTACCCGTAAACATGTATCTCCCCTTTTTTGGATTTCCTTCCCATTTAGGTCACCACAGAGCCCTGAGTAGAGTTCTCTGTGCTGTAAAGTTGGTTCTCATTAGTTATCTATTTTATATACAGTAGTGTGTATATATTAATCCCAAACTCCCAGTTCATCCCCCCCGCCCCCCGCTTTCCCCCTTGGTATTGTGACAAGAGCCTTCACTGTGGTTTCCACGGGAAAGACACGGGTGAGGAGGGCAGGCAGGCTTAGGTTTGGCTAGCTTGAATAATTTCAGTGGGCTCCGGGATACAGGCCTGTCCCAGGTCGTCTGCTGCCTGGTCCTGGGGTGATCAGGGCAGGGGGATAGTGGTCCAGGCTGGGAGAGGCCCATAAAGGGGGTGGTGGCGGTGTGGGTTCTGGATGGGTGGGTTTGCATTTGAAAGGTGCTCTCACTGGGGTGAGTGGTTGACTATTTCTAGGATGTTACTAAATCGAGGGTCAGCAAGGCCCCAGATGTTACTACGTCAGAATGCAGAAAATACAGGACATGGTTGATGCACCGGCCCCAAACCTGACGAAAGCTTCTGTACAACCAAGCGTAACGGTCCAGGGCACCTGAGCGGCCCAGGCAGCTCATTATCAGGAGGGCCTGGTCAAACCCCAGTCCTGCCTCTGCTGCTCACCTGTCTTCTGCATCCCCGGGGCCCCAGGCACCAGGTTTCTTACCTCGGTGAAGCAGAACTCCCCATGAAAGCCCGGCCTTGCCCTCAAACACTATATACTGTACTTGTATCTTTCTGTAAGATCAGCCCCCGCCCCCCACCGCCCGAAACCAAGCGCAATGGGTGAGAGCGGCACATCCCCTCCAGCACTGCTCTCCTCCACGCCTTCTGTCTTAAAGGGGCAGGTCCTAAATACCAGATCTCTCCATAGCAGTGCGGCAGCACGTCAAGTCAAGAATAAGACCCCAGACTTAGAGGATGGACTTGAGGACACGGGGAGGGGGAAGGGTAAGCTGGGACAAAGTGAGAGAGTGGCATGGACATATATACACTACCAAACGTAAAATAGATAGCTAGTGGGAAGCAGCCGCATAGCACAGGGAGATCAGCCCGGTGCTTTGTGACCACCTAGACGGGTGGGATAAGGAGGGTGGGAGAGAGGGAGATGCAAGAGGGAAGAGATATGGGAACATAAGTATATGTATAACTGATCCACTTTGTTATAAAGCAGAAACTAACACACCATTGTAAAGCAATTATACTCCAATAAAGATGTTAAAAATACAATAGCCAGGAGATGGACGCAACCTAAGTGTCCATCATCGGATGAATAGATAAAGAAGATGTGCCACATATATACAATGGAATATTACTCAGCCATAAAAAGAAACGAAACTGCGTTATTTGTAGTGAGGTGGATGGACCTAGAGTCTGTCATACAGAGTGATGTAAGTCAGAAAGAGAAAGACAAATACCATATGCTAACTCACATATATGGAATCTAAGAAAAAAAAAAGTCATGAAGAACCTAGGGGTAAGACAGGAATAAAGACACAGACCTACTGGAGAATGGACTTGAGGATGTGGGGAGGGGGAAGGGTAAGCTACAGACAGATGAATGGCTAAAGAAGATATGGTAAATGTATATATATATATATATATATATATATATATATATATATATATATATAAACACACATACATACATACAAACAATGGAATACTACTCAGCCATAAAAAAGAATGAAATTTTGCCACTCGAAGCAACAATGGATGAATTGGAAGGCATTATGATAAGTGAAATAAGTTAGACAGACAAATACTGTACGATATCACTTATATATGGAATCTTAAAATTACAACAAATTAGTAAATATAACAGAAACATGCAGATTCACAGATGTAGAGAACAATTAGTGGTTACCAGTAGGGAGAGGGAAGAGGGAGAGGCATTATAGGGGCAGGAGAGTAAGAGGTACAAACTATTAGGTATAAAATAAGCTACAAGGATGTATTGTACAACACGGGGAATATAGCCAATATTTTATAATAACTATAAGTGGAGTATGACCTTTAAAAATTGTGATTCACTATATTGTACACCTATAACATAATATTGTATGCAACTATACTTCAATTTTTTAAAAAATCAGTGAAAATTGATGAGTACTTGGGGAAAAGAAAAAAGTAAAGACTTTTTAAAAAAATCTTTGGATCTTTGGACAAATATTTCCTGGAATTCTGAGTTACAAAACATGAAATTCTAAAATTTTAAGACTAGATATTCAGACACCTAAACTGCAGAAGAATCTGACCATGGTCTTGGGCATGTCTGTTTGACTCCTATTATCCACATGCCTCAAATATGTATTTCAGTTTGAAACTAGGAATATATGGTGACTGTAAGAGAAATACACCTTGTTCAAGCTGAATGAGTTAGTTGCTGGCTAAATGAGCTGATCTTTTGAGTAAAATCATTTATATTTGTCTACTTAAATGTTGGAATATATACCCCAAAGGCTGGTTTAAGTAGAATTAATGCCAAGATTTGTTGTTGGCAATATATAATCATAAGTTCATTTTCTACTTAGAGCCATTTCTTGTTTGTGATTACAAAATTATTTCATCTGTATAAAAGAGAGACTATAAACAAGAGGATGATAGAAATAATGCAAGTAAAAAAAAGAGGGGAAAATTTGTATGTGAATACCTCCTAGAGATTAGAAAGGCAAATGAGATAGAGAATAATAATAATTGCTATTATTTGTTGAGCATCCACGCTATGCTTTAATAAAGCATACTTTAATAAATTAAATAATCTTCATAACAATCATAAAAAATAGATATTATCATCATCTTCTTTTTCAGGTTAACATGTAAATATGCATTAGAATGCCTGGTGGTAGCAAGTTCTCTGGAGAAAAATAAGCCAGGGCAGGGGCAGGGGTGGGTGTGGGGGGCTAGAGAATAGAGCATCATCTTATAGATGAGAAAGTTGAGGCTCAGATCAATAAAGTAACTTGCCAAAGGGCAGACAGAAAGTCAAAATCTAAACTAAGTTCTATCTGACTCCATTGTCCACACTATTGACTATATCAAACTTCCAAAGAGAATTTTTGAGATATCAGTGATAAATTCCCAGTGCCTGATGCTGAGAATCACTAAATTTGATTTACACTTTGGTTGTCAAGGCTGATCATATGGCTATTTTATTACATATACTACATTATGAAGCCTCAGGTTGAAATGTGCTTATATTTCCATATATTTCAGTATATCAGGGCAGGTAAAACTTTAAAGAATGAATCCCACTTTTTAGAGCTGAGTTGAAAAGAGTTCCTTCCTCTGCCTTTTTAATTGCAGTAATCACAATACTAAATCAATTTTCTATATCTCACATTCCAGAAATAAAAATTAGCTACATTCTTTTTTTCTTAATTTATTTATTGATTTATTTCTATTTTTGGCTGCGTTGGGTCTTCGTTGCTGCATGCGGGCTTCTCTCTAGTTGTAGCGAGCGGGGGCTACTCCTCGTCGCCGGGCGCGGGCTTCTCACTGCTGTGGCCTCCCCGGCTTCGGAGCACGGGCTCTAGGCACGTGGGCTTCAGTAGTTGTGGCTTGCTGGCTCTAGAGCACAGGCTCAGTAGTTGTGGCTCAGGGGCTTAGTTGCTCCGCGGCATGTGGGATCTTCCTGGACCAGGGCTTGAACCCGTGTTCCCTGCATTGGCAGGCGGATTCTCAACCACTGCGCCAACAGGGAAACCCCAAATTAGCTACATTCTTTTGAAGAACCTATAGTTTTTATTTCTAATTTGTCTTCTTTAATCTTATTTCCTTCCTTCCAATCAAGTTGAGGTCCGTGGACTTTTCAAATGGTTTTCTTGGTGTGTCTTGCACCTCCCGTCTCTTCACTGTGGCTGCTCTCCTCTCTGCATTCCCCGCACCCCTTCACCTTCCTCAATCAACTGCAGCACCCTGCCCTCCATGCTGTTCCTCAAACATGCCAGGGTGCTCCTGCCTGACAGTTTTGCATTTTTTTGTTTGGCTTTTGCTTTTTCCTGGAATATTCTTCTCGCTCTAACCAGATATCCACATGACTAACTTCCTTACCACCTTTAAAACTTTCCTCCAATGAAAACTGCTCAATGGGACTTGGCTAAAAACTATTTACTTTTGCAAACTGCTCCCTATTCCCCACACTAACCCTGCTCTACTTTTTTAAAGCATCACCTTCTAACAAACTAAATACTCTATTTTTTATTTTGTTTATTTTCTCTCTGCTCCTCTACAATGAAAGCTCCATGAGGGCAGGGAACTTTGTCTTATTTCCTGATACATCCCCAAAGCCTAAAACAGTGCCAGACACATAGTAGGCTCTCAATAAATGTTAGCTAAATAAATAAGCATCTCATTAATATAAATTCTTAGAGTGAAACTTCTTAGTCAAAGAGTGGGCAGATTTCAAAATTCAGAGGCTTATTAGTAAATTATAAGTAAATTAAAACACTTATTACAAAGTTTACCTAAAGCAACAAAAACGTATGGTCTGAAAATAGAAGTGCCTAGCACTCTGCAGAGGACTCACCTCCTCACTTCCTCTCAACTGTTACTCCTCTTATGACCACAAGCCACAATCATGTACAAAACCCTATCTCTGAAGAGCAGCAAACATCTTCCAACTTTGATCTACTCACGCAACAAAGGTGCTTAAAACTAAATTTAAGGACAGACCACCACTGATCTAGAGGCAAAAGTCATACTCCAGGTGTTTTATTCAATGGACCTTCTCATATGTGCAAAACCCAGAGATACTGTCCTCACTTGCCCTTTCCAGACTGTATTCTTTGCCAGTTGCAACATACCTGGTTCCAACCTAGGATCCTAATTCTTATCCATCCTGGAGCCACCCCTCTGTTAACCCATCTGCCTGGTCTGACTTGCAGTCCTCTTCTTGCCTATTTCCTACATTTTGCTCCAACAACCAGGAGGTGGGCTTCTAAATTCATAACACCCATGCTCATCCATGCTCTCCCTTTCTGTAGAATCCATGCTCTATAGTCCACCACACTAGCTGACCTGCCCTCAACAACTCTACCCCATAGTCAAACAACTGTAAATAAAATATAAATGGAAAAAATTTTATATATGTAACATAATTTATATATACCCCCTAAACTGTTTGTGTTCCTACTATTCTTCCCATTCAGGGTTATTAATGCATATATCTACATCTCCTTCTCCCTGTTTTTCCTAAGCCTGGTTCCCACTTGACATTCATTGCATATTTCAGAGAGTACTTCCTCTCCTTTGGCATCTCTCTTATTACTGAGAAAAGTTAAGCCTGTTCTAAATTGTTGTTCATTTGTTTTGACCCTTTGAATCAATGAAGCAATGAAACTAAAACTCTGCTCTCTTTTTTATGTGCCCCATGGCTTTCTACTGTACACTACCGAGTGGTACTCCAGCTCTGCAAGCCGCCATATATTTTGTGTTCCATTGTACGTGGGTGAGCTCGAAGTGAGATGAATATTCTTCTCTCAAACTTTCTAGTGACTCCATCAGCATAATTGATAATTATGTCAGCATAATTGATAATTTATCCAAGCAGATGCAAATACATTCAGGTTTACCATTAACTCCATAGTGTGCTACAATCCAGCACCCGCGTTATTTTTCTCAAAGCATATCTGCACATTAAATACTCCCCCTTCACAGTCTTATACTAACTCCATCACTGCAAATTCCATCCCAGTTTCCCTTTTCTCCAACAGGAGGCACAGACTGACACTGATTTAGTGGATCCTTTTAGATTTCCTTGCTATTTTCATTTCTAAGTCTCCCTGAACTTAAATTCACTTGTTTTTGTCTTATACCTGTGGTGTCTCCGTTTCCTATTAATTCCTGATCACCTTTTCACAAATAACCCACAGCCAGACCTAAAGGGTGATAGAGTTGGTTTTTATTGTTCCCCTTTCGCTTATCTCCCCTGGCTTCCAGCTGGACCCAGCTGCCTCTGGCAGCCCACCACTCCAAACCCCCACTTACCCCTCCCATATCCATTTTAGGTGGCACTATTTTCTACCTTGAAACATAATGCAGCTACAATAAAAGCCTTAGGTCAAAGACCTCTGTCTACACCACCACCACCATCAATCTGTGACCTATATCTCTTTTATTTAACTAAAGATTAGGAACCTCAGACCAGGAAAAAAGTAAAGATCACACATTACCAAAGAAGCAGAGACCTATTTGGAATAGGTAGATAAGGCTGTGGTCTGTAAATCATATTAGAAACAGACCCTCTGACTTGATAATATTCAAATTTGGCTGGTTTTTTTCTTTTTAGATATACCCCAAGTCTCCCCACTCTCATCATTATATCTGAAACATGAGATTTTGAATGCCAATAAGTTATGTTTTCAAACTTTTCTCCTGGATAACAATATATGTTGCAGTAATCAGGATTTGATATCATCTACTTAGCACTGGCTTGGAGTCACCAGATACAGGTCCTAGTTCCACAATTACTTAGTTCCACAGCTCACTAGCTGTGAGAACTTATGCAAGTTACCTAGGCTTTCTTAGACTTAGTTGCCTAATGTAAAATGGAAATAATAATTGTAGCCTTTGGAGATCCAGCAAAGTTTAATAAAAGTACTATTTATGAATGTGTAGGCAGAGTTTAGAGAACACAACAAGGAAATATGCAGTGCCCAGGGCTATTAATATCCCTGGGCCTGAGAGGCAAAAGACAGAGCAGCTACCAGAACCAGGGAACTCAGGGAGACCTTGGTTAGAGGAAAGCAGCCAACCCAGTATAACGCAGCAGGCAGAGAGCTGGGCAGTAAATACACTAACACGACCTTATCCCTCTTTCCAGATCCCACCAGTATCTCTCATTGGCTGACACCCACCTGGAAGCCAGAGGGCAAAGGAACCTAGTAGAAACTGTCCATAAAAGTCAGCCTCCTGGAACACCTGAGCAAGAGGTAAAGGGTGAGGAGTGGATCTGGAGGGGCAGCAGAAGATATCCATCACAGTCGACACGTTTTGCTCCTCAGCATCCGTTCTGACCAGTTAATCTGGGTGAAAAAAATCCACATCCCTAACACAGATGACAAACAAACCATCAGCTATTGCATTATTGCAGAATGATGCCATACTCCTACCTATAAAACATGAGCTATCACCGGCACTCGAAATATAAAGGAGCAGAGGGAGGCAGGAAAAGCAAAAATTAACTTGAAATTTAGGTGCAATTGTCACTGCCTTTATAAATAGCCATGAAGCTGATTATCACCACTTCCCTTTCCACCACCACCAATTTTGTTTAACTTACCTTCTGCAACACCCAGGAATGGAAGGTGTGACTCAAACCTTCATTTATGAGTCCTTATTGATCCACACTTTATTGAGTTGCCAGAGTTTTCCACTGACCGTGAAGAATAGCACAAAAGGATGTCCTAGCAAACCCCTAGGTTACGGAAACAGCCCTCTTTGCCCTGATTGTGGAAGAGCAGCCCACTTCTTCCTTGATATTTGGGCTTATTCACTCTGGCAGATACAGTGATCCCTTTCTCTGCCTGTCGCTTTAATCCCAGAGTATCCAGGGAGCAGTCTGAGCTTTCAGTTCTTCAAAACTATGACTGGGTTCTCTGACGGAAGCACTTCTCTCCGAGGCGTTTCTCTCCTGAGCCTCCAAATCCACCAAGCCCAAGAATACTGGTACAGGAAGCAAAAACAACTTTAGCATGTTATTTGGCATAAAAGTGAGCAATGCCACTCTAGCCTCCAACTCTTGCATTCTAGAGCCCCATATTCTGACTAATGGGAAGACTAACATATGTGGATTGATGGTTTAAGTCATATACCACTATCTGTATAACAGCACCAAATCTTACTGGGTGTTATATCAGGGCTGTACTGTGACAGCTCCTGGGTCATGGGAGTAAGTGGTAAAACTGGTGACTACTCTGGGCACAAACCCACTGCAGCCTTTTCTTTGCTGTAATGTATGTCCCAACGGTGGAGGAAATGTTTTGTGGAACAGTGTGGTCATGGATACAGCACTCTAAGTCTACAACTGGTGGTGCAGGCAGAAGCACTGTGGTTAGGGAGGCAAATCTGTCCTAGAATAAGTGTCTACTCTGATGGAATCAAAACACTGCCTCTTCAATGTTGAAACAGGATTAACATAATCGATGTATCACCACATGGCTGTAAAGTACACCTGGGGAGTAATACCAAGTCACGGATCAGCCCTGTTGAGGGAAAAGCCATATTTTTGAGCTCATGCAGAGCTTTCCACACTGCTGCCATTGCCGTAGTTGTGCACAGATCTAACACAAGCTGGAGAAAGAGGCAGATGGACAGCCATCTTGCCAAGCTTGTTATTGAGGGCCTCCTCCACTGTGGATGCCGTCTGATGACACGGAGGTGAGGCACAAATGTCTCGCCACTCGGTGCCCACTGTGAGAGAAGCATCACATACCTCTCTCCCACACCTCCTATCAGACTCCGGCCCTGACCCGGAACCATATCTGCCCCATGACTACAGGAGAGGAGGAACTCTTCAAAGAGGCCACTGAATCTTTCTGATTTTCCACTCTTTTCAGAGTTAAACATTCAAGTACTTCATTTTTCCCTTTTCTCATCCCCTTGACAAGAAGTTTATCTGTGAATATACAATCTCAGAATCTCACTTTATCTTTCTTTAATTTTATTTATTTATTTTTGGCTGTGTTGGGTCTTCCTTGCCCAGGCAAGGAAATACTGACACCCTAATTCTATTCCTTTCTGTTAGTATTCTGCTTTGGCCTAGGTTTTGAAGAAGACGCAGAAAATAAGGTCTCAGATGGAGCCTTTGCTCATGAACATCTAAAAATCTTACTAATACAACATCTCACTGTTGCATTAAAGGCCACACACACACATATGCACATGCATGCACATTTATTTTGTCATTCATTGAACCAATATTTCTTTTTTTTAAAGATTTATTTTTATTTATTTATTTTGGCTGCACTGCGTCTTAGTTGCAGCACGTGGGATCTTCGTTGAGGCATGCGGGCTTCGTAGTTGCAGCATGCAGACTCTTAAGTTGCGGTATGTGAACTCTCAGTTGCAACATGCATGAGGGATCTAGCTCCCCGACCAGGGATTGAACCCAGGCCCCCTGCACTGGGAGCACAGAGTCCTACCCACTGGACCACCAGGGAAGTCCCTGAGCTAATGTTTCTTGAGGTCCTATTTTTGCCATGTATGTTTTGGGTAAAAGAGGATAAATTAGTGAATAAAATATATTAAAATCCCTGCCCTCCTAGAGTTTATATTCTTTTAGGTGAAAAAGATGTTAAAGAGGAAGCAGACCATAAATAAAATAAACACAAATAAATACACAGTGTGTTAGATGGTGATAAGAGGGAAATGCAATGGGTGGGGTTGAGGAGAGGGAGAGTTGTGACTTTAAATAGAATGGTCAGGGGAGGCCTCATTGAGGTGACGTTTCAACAAAGACTGGAAGGAAAGAGGGAGTCTTTATATGTTTAGGTGGGAAGATCATTTCAAGTAGATGGAATAGCAAGTGCAAAGGCCCTGAGGCGGGGAGCACACCAGGCATCTATGAGAAACAGCAAGGAAGCCAGTGTGGCTAGAGAAGAGTGACTCAGGAGAGAGTCTTGTGAGATAAAGCCAAAGAGGTAATAAAGGCCAGATTGTGCAATGTTTTATAGCTTTAGGAGTTTGGCTTTCACTTTTGAGTGTGATGGGCAGCCATAAAGGGTTGAAAGCAAAGACGAAGATGATCTGACTTCTTTTTAACAGAATCACTCTGGCTGCTTATTTAGAATGGATTGTAGGGGGTCAAAGGCCAGTTAAGAAGCCGTTGAAAATACACACACATGCGCGCACACACACACACACACACACACTCCAATCTACTCATAGGAGTTTCATCATTTGTTCCTTTTCTCATTTAATAAACATTCATTGGGATGTGCAAAGAACTACAGCTGATATTACATAAACCCTCTAGCCCACTGTCTACCCATAACCAAGAACTTGAAAAGGAGACTACTATAGACTGAATGCTTGCATTCTCCCAAATTCATATGTTGGAACCTAATCCCCAACATGATGGTATTTGGATGGGGCCTTTGGGAGATGATTGGGTCATGAGGACAAAGCCCTCATGAATAGGATTAGTGCCCTCATAAAAGAGGTGGCAAAGAGGTCCCTTGTCTCTTCCACCATGTGAAGACACAGCAAAAAAACAGCTCACCAGGAAGCAAGCCCTCACCAGACACCAAATCTGCCAGAGCCTTGATCTTGGACTTCCCAGCCTTCTGAACTGTGAGAAATAAATTTCTGTTGTTTATAAGCCACCCAGTCTTTGGTATCTCTTATGGTAGCACAAAGGAACTACTCTTTACAAGTATTATACTGCTGTGCTTCTTGCCTACTAGGAAGACCTGACAAAGCCCTGAGAGAATTTTTGCATCCTTAATGTTTATCAAAGTAAAGAAACACAACAAAAGAGACCGACGTTCTGGATTGCCACACAATCAGCTTACTATATTTGATATTGTTAAGACTGCTACATGTTTTCAAAGAAAAACTGTAGTTTTCAGAGAAATATGACTGCAGCCCTTAAAAAAGACACAGATAATAATAGCAATTACTTTTACTGAAAGAGGAGATTTCCATGGAATTCAAGAGAGAACTGCAGTCATCTTTGCTATTAGAAAACATACATAAACATTATTCAAAGTTTTTATATCCTAAGATTCCAGGAAAGGAGTTTGTTTTAAAATAGCACTAAGATGATCTGAAGGCCCAAAGCTCCACAGTAATCCTGATGCTGCCTAAGATTGAGGTTATGTAACAAGAATTTCTAATCAGAAAGCAAGCCGATCAGACAAGCATGAGGCAGAGTCACTGCGTTTTTTAGCTTTAGCAGGTTTCTTGTATTGAAGAATCATCCTAGAAAAGCGTTGACTTTATAAACTGCATATATGCTCACTGCTCCTGGGACCCTAAGAAAATGAAACAGATCATCATTTCTATTGTGGTATCCTCTGGCATAAGGTAAGAGGCTGGTTTTGGAAAAAGTGTGATGTTGTAGGTTGAATACCATCTGTTTCATACCTTGATGACTGTTTAATGCAGTTTCCTTTCCCATCGTTCAATTGGCTCACACTTATTTATATCCCTCAAGATTCCTCTCATGCTTATCAGCAGAAGTCTTCAGTGAACACTGAACTGCCCAAACCTCTCTAGCATCTGGTTCATGTCTATCTTATCACTTACCATAAATTGTATTTATCTTTTCCATTAGAGTATAAACCCCCTGATGAAAGGCATCCTGTCTTACTCATCTTTGTACTCACAGAACCCAGTATGGTACTTAACAAATAATGTGTTCAATAAATGTTTTGAATAGGATTAAAGACAAACATAAGGCCTGATACCATAAAACTCCTAGAAGAAAACATACGGGAAGAATCTCCTTGACACTGATGTTGGCAATGATTTTTTTTACATGTGACACCGAAAGCACAAGCAATAAAGGAAATATCAATAAATGGAACTACAACAAACTAAAAAGCTTTTGCACAGCAAAAGAAACAGTCAGGGGACTTCCCTGGTGACACAGTGGTTAAGAATCTGCCTGCCAACATTCACAGAAAGATAGACAAGATGAAAAGGCAGAGGGCTATGTACCTACCAGATGAAGGAACAAGATAAAACCCCAGAAAAACAACTAAATGAAATGGAGATAGGCAATCTTCCAGAAAAAGATTTCAGAATAATGACAGTAAA
>NC_041217.1:123624491-123626340 GCF_002837175.3 Physeter macrocephalus
AGAGATGAACAATACAATAACTGAAATGAAAAATACACTAGAAGGAATCAATAGCAGAATAACTGAGGCAGAAGAACACATTAGTGACCTGAAAGAGAGAATGGTGGAATTCACTGCTGCAGAACAGAATAAAGAAAAAGAATGAAAAGAAATGAAGACAGCCTAAGAGACCTCTGGAACAACATTAAATGCAACAACATTCACATTATAGGGGTCCCAGAAGGAGAAGAGAGAGACAAAGGACCAGAGAAAATATTTGAAGAGATTATAGTCGAAAACTTCCCAAACATGGGAAAGGAAAGAGCCACCCAAGTCCAGGAAGCACAGAGAGTCCCAAACAGGATAAACCCAAGCAGAAAGATGCAGAGATACATAGTAATCAAATTGGCAAAAATTAAAGACGAAGAAAAACTACTGAAAGCAGCAATGGAAAAACGACAAGTAACATACAATGGAGCTCCATAAGATTAACAGCTGATTTCTCAGCAGAAACTCTACAAGCCAGAAGGGAGTGGCATGATATACTTAAAGTGATGAAAGGGAAGAACCTACAACCACAATTAATCTACCCGGCAAGGATCTCATTCAGATTACATGGGGAAATCAAAAGCTTTACAGACAAGCAAAAGCTAAGAGAATTCAGCACCACCAAACCAGCTCTACGACAAATGCTAAACAAACTACTCTAAGTGGGAAACACAAGAAGAGAAAAGGACCTACAAAAACAAACCCAAAACAATTAAGAAAATGGTCATAGGAACATACATATCGATAATTACCAAAAACGTGAATGGATTAAATGGTCCAACCAAAAGACACATGCTTGCTGAATGGATACAAAAATAAGACCCATATACATGCTGTCTACAAGAAACCCACTTCAGACTTAGGGACACATACAGACTGAAAGGGAGAGGATGGAAAAAGATATTCCACGCAAATGGAAATCAAAAGAAAGCTGGAGTAGCAATCCTCATATCAGAGAAAATAAACTTTAACATAAAGATTCAGGGGACAGACAAAGAAGGACACTACATGATGATCAAGGAGTCGATCCAGGAAGAAGATATACCAATTGTAAATATTTATGCACCCAACATAGGAGCACCTCAATATATAAGGCAAATACTAACAGCCATAAAAGGGGAAACAGACAATAACACAATCATAGTAGGGGACTTTAACACTTCACTTTCACCAATGGACAGATCATCCAAAACGAAAATAAATAAGGACACAAGATTTAAATGATACATTAAACAAGATGGAGTTAATTGATATCTATAGGACATTCCAACCAAAAACAACAGAATACACATTCCTCTCAAGTGCTCATAGAACATTCTCCAGGATAGATCATATATAATGATCAAGGGATCAATCCAATAAGAAGATATAACAATTATAAACATATATGCATGCAACACAGGAGCACCTCAATACATAAGGCAACTGCTAACAGCTCTAAAAGAGGAATTGGACAATAATAGTGGGGGACTTTAACAACTCACTTACGCCAATGGACAGATCATCCAAACAGAAAATTAATAAGGAAACACAAGCTTTAAATGACACAATGGACCAGGTAGATTTAACTGATATTTATAGGACATTCCATCCCAAAACAGCAGATGACACTTTCTTCTCAAGTGTGCATGGAACATTCTCCAGGATAGATCACATCTTGGGTCACAAATCAAGCCTCAATAAATTTAAGAAAATTGAAATCATATCAAGCATCTTTTCTGACCACAATGCTATGAGATTAGAAAGCAATTTAATTGATTTCTAAATCAATTACAGGGGAAAAAAATGAAAAAAACACAAACACATGGAGGCTAAACAATAC
>NC_041217.1:123627026-123627469 GCF_002837175.3 Physeter macrocephalus
CACATTAAAAGGATCATACACCATGATCAAGTGGGATTTATCCCAGAGATGCAAGGATTCTTCACTATACGCAAATCAATCAATGTGATACACCATATTTACAAATTGAAGAAGAAAAACCATAGGATCATCTCAATAGATGCAGAAAAGGGTTTTGACAAAATTCAACACCCATTTATGATAAAAAACTCTCCAAAAACTGGGCATAGAGGGAAGCTACTTCAACATAATAAAGGCCACATACGAAAAACCCACAGCAAACATCATTATCCATCATTATCAATGGAGAAAAACTGTAAGCATTTCCTCTAAGATCAGGAACAAGACAAGGAGGTCCACTCTCACCACTCTTATTCAACATAGTTTTGGAAGTCCTAGCCACGGCAATCAGAGAAGAAAAAGAAATAAAAGGAATACAAATTGGGAAAGAAGTAAAACTGTCA
>NC_041217.1:123628772-123647031 GCF_002837175.3 Physeter macrocephalus
CTACAGACGAATGGATAAAGAAGATGTGGTACATATATACAATGGAATATTACTCAGCCATAGAAATGAACAAAACTGGGTCATTTGTAGAGACGTGGATGCATCTAGAGACTGTCATACAGACTGAAGTAAGTCAGAAAGAGAAAAACAAATATCGTATATTAACGCATATATGTGGAACCTAGAAAACGGGACACATGAACCAATTTGCAGAGCATAAATTGAGACACAGAAGTAGAGTAAAAAACGTATGGAGACCAAGGAGGTAAAGTGGCAAGGGGTGGGGGTGGGGGTGTGATAAATTGGGAGATTGGGATTGACATGTATATACACTGATGTGTATAAAATGGATGACTAATAAGAAAATAAATAAATAAATAAAAGAATTTGCCTGCCAATGCAGGGGACACGGGTTCGATCCCTGGTCCGGGAAGATCCCACATGCCGCTGAGCAACTAAGCCCATGCTCCATAACTACTGAGCCTGCACTCTAGAGCTTGCAAAAACAGAACCTGTAAAAACTGAGAGTAGCATGGTGGATGGGGGAATTAGGAATGGGGGTTGAAGGAATTAGGAAGATGTTGTTTAAGGATACAAACTTACAACCACTAGATACTTAAGTCCTGGTGATCTAATGAACTGCAGAGTGATTTTAGATGACTATACTGTATTAAAAGTTTCAAAGTTGATAAGAAACTAGATCTCAATTGTTCCTGTCACACATACACACACACACAAATGATAGAGGTGTTATCTAAAGCTACACTTATAACCATATTGCAGTATATAAATGTATGTAATCAACATGTTGTATACTTAAGCTTATGCAATGATATATGTCAATTATATCTCCAAAAAATTAAATAAAATAAATGCATTGATTAAAATAACCAAACTGATATGACACTGGTATTCCCCAATCAATACCCAGAGATTTTCTAGGCTCTCCTAATATGTATCTTAAAGATATTTATAATATTTTGCTCTTGGACTCTCTTTCCAATTATCCTCTCATTCGCCTTAGCAATAAACAAAATGTTTACCTCAACTTACCTTCCAAGCTGGCTGAATTATGTAGTTTGCATTGTGCTTTCCATCGACTTCATTTTCTACTACCAACTCAGTTGTAGAAAAGTAACAGAAACTGCAAATTCTGTCAGTCTCAGGAAAGAACATTCAAACTCTCTTTTTTTTGGTCTCTCTTTACTTTTATTTTAATATATGGTCATCAAATAAAAAATTTTAAAGCAATGAGAAAAGAGAAAGCTACCATTACATTCAACATTGTTATTTTATTGTGACTTCTTATGTGCCATATTTCATAATAATACCTTTCTCTTTCCTCGACTCCTCCTCAAGATTTCCAGTTTGGTACACTTTCTAGTCCCCCAAGTCCTAAATCTAGAAGCTGCCATTGACTTTTCCCTCCTCTTTACCCTACCCACAAAATATTCAATAAGTCTCCATATCCTCCAATCCTCCCTTCACGGACTCCCTCATTACTGTCCTTTCCTTTCCACTATAACTGCTGAACTCAACTATTACAGTAGCCTCCTAAAAGGTCTTCCTGATTCTGGCCTATTCCCCTTCTGGGTAACAACAAGATCAACCTTCCTAAATCATCATCAAGATCATGTCACATCCATGTCTAAAAGACATTTTTAGTTCCTTTATCTGATATCCAAGGCCATACATGATCTGTGTTGGTTCACAAACTGGGGAGTTCCCCAGGTGAAATCTGAAACTGGTCCCTACCCACAAAGAGGGAAAGAGAGACAGAAGAGAGAAGTACTCTACTCCAGATTGGTAGATGGCCAATTTAATAAGCAAGGGAACTTACATACAATACTTCTCTTGGTTGGCCACAATATGAATAGATCTCTGCGCCCACGTACCAGAATCTGCAAAGTTTACAGAGATGCCTTAACTGGATTCAGCCATATGTACCATCCAGATGAGCTCAACAGTACACTGCTCTCTCAAGTCTTTGTCCTTGAAAACATCTCCCATATAGGAAGAGTGGGCAGGATATACATTCCAAGGACAAGGGAGGGGATAAGGAGCCTCTGATTGCCCAGGTCCAGCTTGTAGGTCAACCGGTGGTCACACCCCTCAATGACCTCCTCCAACCTGCCTACTTCCCCATCTTCTCCTCACTCACTGTCTGCCTTACTCATGGCCCTCCAGCAAAGTAGGTCCTTTTAAGTTCCTCACACTCACCCATCTCTTTCCCACAGCAGGACCTGGGTACTTTCTGTTCCTTTCGACTAACATCCTCCCTAGGATCTTCAGGGACCTGGTTCTTTCTCATTCCCCAACTTTTAGATCAGATATCACCTGCTGAGACAAGCCTTCCCTGAACACCCTTTATAAAATGGCTCTCATTCACCAGTCACTCTCCATCCCATTACCCTACACTTTGGCTTCACAGCAATTATGGCAATTTATAATTCTTTTGCTTGTTTATTTCTTCACTGTTTATTGTCTAGTTCCCTTCACCAGAAGATAATCTCCACAAAAGTAAGAATTTATATCTCTCATTTACTTCTGTATATATAGTTCATTGAATAATTCCAGCCACAGAGAATGTGTTCAATAAACATGATTGAATAAATTAATGAATTAATTCATATGTGAACTATAGAGTCAAGGTCAATCACACTGAGGTCAAATTCCAGATATACCTTTACCAACTGTGTGATCCAATAAAGCTACTTAGCATCTCTGAGCCTTCATTTCCTAACCTGTAGAATAAGTCTAAGAAAACTTCTACATATGTCAATTATGAATATTCAGTCAGATAATATTTGTAAAATTCCCACATAGAGACTAGCTCATAGTAGATGCTCAGTAAACGCTGCTTCCTTTCTCCATCTGATATCTGAGTTCCTCTTCTGGTAAGCTGCCTAGTACCCCCGGGACTCTGCTAGAACTGGAGCCCCCTTCAATCTTTCCACTTTTTCTCTGGATTAGTGATATCCCCTGTTGAATGGATAAAATAGTATTTACCTCACAGGGCTGTTCTGGAAAAGTGATAACAGTGGTTAAAACATTTAATCATTACTCTTACTGCAACTTAGAATTGTCCAGAAGAAAATGCAAGGTACGATAGGCAATACTAGTGACACCAATATCCAGTATTCCTCCCCTTCCCAACTGTTTTAAGAACACACCTCTCGGGACTTCCCTGGTGGTGCAGTGGTTAAGAATCCACCTTCCAGTGCAGGGGACACGGGTTCGAGACCTGGTCCGGGAAGATCCCACATGCCGCAGAGCAACTAAGCCTGTGCGCCACAACTACTGAGCCTGTGCACTAGAGCCAGCGAGCCACAACTACTGAGCCCTCGTGCCACAGCTACTTAAGCCCATGCGCCTAGAGCCCGTGCTCCACAACAAGAGAAGCCACCGCAATGAGAAGCCTGCGCACCACAAGTAAGAGTAGCCCCCACTTACCGCAACTAGAGAAAGCCCACACACAGCAACGAAGACCCAACACAGCCAAAAATAAATAAATAAATTTATTTTTTTTTAAAAACTCTAGTTTATATGTCAACTGGATAATATTTTCTTAGTCCATTTCCCAACTTTCCTTTAAAATCCATTTGAGTACTTTAAATTACACAAATTTTATTAAAAACTAAAAAAATTTAAAAAATCTCCTGAGCAAAAAAGCCAGGTGTTGGAAAGGATATGGAGCAACTGGAGTTCTCACACACTGTTAGTAGTCTTGTAAACCAGTACACTTTGTAAAATGATTTGGCAGTATTTACAAAGCTGAATATATGACAGTCCAATGACTCGATAATTACACACATGGATATATAGCAAAAATATGTGCATATTTATATTTGCAAAAAGACATGTTCTAGAATGCTCATAGCAACACTTCATAACAGTCAAACACTGGAAACTATCCAAATGCCTCTCAAGAATGAATAATGAATAAATTATGGTATATTCACACAAAGGAACCCAGCAAGAGAATAAAATCTGCACCCACACACAATATAGGTGAAACTCACAAACAATACTGAGCAAGAGAATTCATACACAAAAGAACATACTATAATGTTGCTTTTAGATACAGTACAAAAATGGGGAAATATGCTAATAAAAGTCAACATAGACTTCTAGGGTAATGACTAGGAGAAAGCACAACGGAGACTTTTCAGATATCTGTAGAATTCTGTTTCTTGATCTGAAAGCTAATTATATGGATGTGTTTGATTTGTGAAAATTCACTGATTATTTATGATTCATTTATTTGCAATTTTCTGTATATAAATTATACTTCAATTTTTAAAAATTATTTTTAAGTCCCACAATTAATAAAAGTTAAAAGAGCTCTAAAGACAAAAATAATGGGCAAAAATATTACAGAAGTCTGGGAGAAATTTCATTTTGGATAACATTGGATTAAGAAGTTAATCCATTAGACCATGTACACTTTAACCTCTGAAACAGCTCTACCACCCAGGAAGTAGGTACAAAATCAGCTCTGCTGTTTCCCACTTCCACCAGCTTCCCACCAACTCAGAAACACAGATTCTGTTCTAACCAGAAAACTAGGAATTCAGAAACCTGATAGCTGTGAGTCATAGTCAGTTTTCTCCTTCTCTATCAATAGCCTTTCTGCATCTATTCTGAGACTATTGTCCTGGCAACCTCTTCTCCCAACAAGATGCTTGGGGTATTACAGAATGTGTTTTTCATAAAATGTGATGAGCAGGATTGGATACAGAAGGCCATGTATGCACGGAATCCTAGTTGCCAAGGTAGAGATATCCTAAGATTCCTTAGAATATAACCTCTCTCGGGTCGTCCCTTGTGGTCCAGTGGTAAAGAATCTGCCTTCCAATGCAGGGGATGTGGGTTCAATCCCTGGTCGGGGAACTAAGATCCCACATGGCAGGGCAACTAAGCCCACTTGTCTCAACTAGAGAGCCCGCGTGCCGCAAACTACAGAGCCCACGTGCGCTGGAGCCTGTGCACCACAACTAGAGAGAAGACCACATAAAGCAATGAAGAGCCAGAGCACTGCATCGAAAGATCCCACATGCCTCAACGAAGCCTGCGTGCTGCAACTAAGACCCGACACAGCCAAAAAAAAAAGAAAAGAATATAACCTCTCTCAACTGATGAAAAACCAAAGAGTCAAGACAGAAGATCTCTCCTGTCAGTTCTTTCTATATTTCAATTGAGAGAAACCCAACTCAAGTAAGATTGGTAAAAAGGTGGAGTTTGTTGGAAGAATTCTAGGTTGTCCCATTCAATTGAAATATATTTTGAATAACTTCAGCAAAAATGGGCAGAGATCCTGTTGGGCTCCAAGATCAGTTGGGGAGGCAATATCAGGATGACTTTCTAAGTGCAAACTGTGGATCTAGACCGCTTGAGTTTTGCACCTGACTCTTCTACATAATCCCTGTGCCTTTAGGACCAACCATATAATACGTTATGTGAAATATAATAATGCATGTAACACACATGAAACAGTGCCTAAAGTAGCACAAAGTAAGCATTCCATAAACAAATTTTAGCTGCTATTATTAATACAGGGATTTGTTGGGAATTATGTTTTCCAGAATCCCCTTCGCTATAGTTGGAATTGGCCATAAAAGGAACTTACATGAGATTTGGCATGTGGAAATGAACAGTGACTATTATGCTTAAGAGTCTTTTCAAAATCAGATGGAAAGACACAAAAGCCAAGTAGGTACCAGTTCATCCTTTCCTCTGTTCCACGTCCATCCAGCTCTTCTTCGCAACTGATGGACCTGACGACCATCAAAAGCCCCAGAGCTAAGACCAGACACTTGGCTGCTGACACACAGAGGTGAAAGCTACAAAGAGGTAAGAGTTTCTCCTTTACTTCTTTACTTCTCCTAAACCTCTCTATTCACTCCATCCTCACAGTCCCACGTCAGCAGCTGTGCACGCTGTACATTTCAGATTCCCCTGCAAGCTCTGTCTTCTCCATCTACACCACTACTTCAAGAAGACTGATTAGTGATTTGTTTTCTGATTCACCAACTTCTCATTCTGGAATTTTACTTCCCTAAGGCCTCCCAAAATTGTATAAAGTCTTATTCCTATAATAAATCCCTTGTCCCATGACATTCACAGTGGCTCTGCTTCCTTTATTGTACTCTGACTGATATGATTATTGGTACTGGGTGTGGTTCAGGGAAAGAGAACCTATAATTCATTTTTTAATTAAAATTTCTATTTTGAGATAAAGATACATTCACATGCAGTTGTAAGAAATAATACAGAGAGATCCTATGTACCCTTTACCCAGTTTTGTGGAAGGAGAACTTGCAAGTAATGAAACTGGATATCTAGTTGAGGAGATTTCAAAGCAAAGTATTGAAGGAGTGGCTTGGTTCCTCCTGACTGCTTATAGTAAAATGTGAAAGGAGCGAAGATGAATTGAAAAAGAAAATGTTAAGCAAGAAAGAACCAGAACTTAAGGATTTGGAAAATCCTGAGCCTGCCCATATTGCAAAAAATGATAAAATGTATTCAGAAAAGAGCCACTAAGGGTGTGGCCAAACAGCCATTTGATAAAGAGAATAGTATGAGTATGAGTCACTGCCTTAATCAGGCACCCCAGCAGAAACACTGCCAGTTTGAACTGAAGAAGACAGAGACAGGATGAAATGAAGGAAGGCTATCAGGTTTCTTAGATTCTACAAGACCAGATCATAGAGTTATCCAGCTGCCACTGTGTGGTATACTTCAAAACCACAAGGAAAAATAACCCTGAAGGCAATTCAGAGATCATCAAGGTTGCCTCCTTGGTTTCAAAGGAAAGAGGTTGGTATGGGGGGGAGTATGGGTGGAGGTTCTGGGGGGAAGGGGGTAAATTGCCTCAGTTTCACCAGGCCAGACAGCAACCTCTCAGAGCCATGGAGGTAAGGTGCCTGGAGCCCTGGGGGCAGGGTCACCTACAGCCTTGGTGACCCTTGTGACCCTCAACTGGCAGAGTCTTAGGGGTGAGACCCATGCCAAAGAGAGACAGAAGGAAGAAAGGAAATAAGAAAAGAAAAAGAAAAAAATCTTGGTATCCATATAAATCCTAGACCCATCATCCTCCTGCCTCATTCTCAAGTAATTCAAAATTACTCATTTAAGATTCATCATTTAAAGTTCACCTCCTCTACCACTTCTAAGAGGTATTCTCTGACACCCAACTCCACCACAAAACTGAATTAAGTGTTCTTCCTTCATGCTTCTATAACACTTGGTGCATACCTTCTTTAATAAACTTACCACACTGATTTTTCATCATATATTTATATAACTATTATCTCCATTAGATTACAAACATCTTGAAAGCAGACACGTTTTATTCATTTTTGTAATCTTAGGGTCTAAAAATATTAGAAATTATTCCAAACATATTAAAATGCTATCAATGATTATTTGAGGGTTGTTTAATAGTAAGTGATATTTATTCTCTATATTTGACATATTTGTAAGTGTTTTACAAGAGTTATTTATTATCTTTATTATTTAAAAAAAAACACCTTATGACCCGAATTTGTTGTATTTCCCTCATTGAATATTGTATCACTGACAGAAAGACAACCTTAACTGTGGCAGACCTTTGTCTATGTGAAAATAGTATATCTCATCAATAGTCTTCCTTTTGGTTATCTTCTAAAATAGAAAAAAACTACTGAGATAGTCAATATTCTCAGTTTAATTTTTTTCACTTGGTATTATTCCTTTCTCCCTTTTCAAATAAAGGAAACTTTCTCACCTTAAAGAATGATGTAGGCATAAGAAGGCCTACAACCTTTACCACAGAGAGTAGTCAATAAAATCTCCTAATAAAAATGCTATTGAGTGGATAATGCCAGAATACTAGTCAGAAAGGATTAGGGCCTCAATGAATACTCCCACAGAAGTCATAATACATCTAGTTTCATTTTAAAGGCTTTGTCAAGAGTGGAACATTCTAGCTTTTTTAGTGTTTCTCCAAAGATCTCATAAAGTGATCTAAATAGTAACATTCAATTCTAAAAGCTAGATATTGAAAATTTTAAAAATAAATCAAATTTTAAAACTCATGTCATAAAAATGGATACCAAATGTGTATACCTGTGTAAATATATTATTATTACTCCTTCATTTTATCATTCCATTATATTATTTCCTAGATATATTTGAGATACTGATTTTAGTAATCTTTTTTAAGAAAAAGAAGAAACCAGTGCGGGGAAAAGGGAACCCTCCTGCACTGTTGGTGGGAATGTAAATTGACACAATCACTATGGAGAACAGTATGGAGGTTCCTTAGAAAACTAAAAATAGAGCCACCATATGACCCAGCAATCCCACTCCTGGGCATATATCTGGAGAAAACCTTAATTCAAAAGGATGTATGCACCCCGATGTTCATTGCAGCACTATTTACAAGAGCCAGGACATGGAAGCAAACTAAATGTCCATCGACAGAGGAATGGATAAAGAAGATGTGGTACATATACAGTGGAATTTACTCAGCCATAAAAAGGAATGAAATAATGCCATTTGCAGTGACACGGATGGACCTAGAGATTGTCATACACACTGAAGTCAAAAAGAGAAAGACAAATATCATATAATATCACTTGTACATGGAATCTAGAAAAATGGTACAGATGAACTTATTTGCAAAGCAGAATTAAGAGTCACAGATGTAGAAAACAAACATGGTTACCAAGGTGGGAAAGGGGATGGAAGAATTGGGAGGTTGGGATTGACATACATACATTCATATATATATAATAGATTACTAATGAGAACCTACTGTATAGCACAGGGAACTCTACTCAATGTTCTGTGGTGACCTAAATGGGAAGGAAATATAAAAAAGAGTGGATATATGTATATGTATAACTGATTCACTTTGCTGTACAGCAGAAACTAACACAACATTGTAAAGCTACTAGACTCCAATAAAAAAATAAAATATTTTCAGTAAAAGAAAAAGAAGAAACCTTTCAAAATATCTTTATCAGTATCCTCATTTTAGAGCTAAGGTAACTAAGACCCATGGAATTTAAGTAGACTCCTCAATTAATAGCAGAGGTCAAATGAGAACCCAAGTCTCTAGTATGACAGTCAAAGGTTCTTTCAATATATTAAAATACTTTGCAAACCTTCCTTTATTGTTATATTTTTATAAGCAAATCCATAAATGTGTATGTGACAGGCTGCTTCTAAAATGGTCCCCAGTGACCTCCTGGCTCCTGAGAATGACTCCCTTGTGTAATCCTCTCCTCATGTGTGTGGGCTGGAACCCAGTGACTTCCTTCTAGTGAATAAAATGCAGTTAAAGTGATGGGATGTTACTTCCTAGATTATGAAAGACTGTGCCTTCTGGCTCTGACACGCTCTCTCTTGCTGGTGCTCTTTTGTTTTCTTTGCTGGCTCACTCTGATGAACCAGGCTGCCACGTGGAAAGGTCCATGTGCCAAGAAACTGAAGACAGCCTCAGTCCAACCTATGAAGAACTTAATCCTACCAATAACCATTGCATAAGCTTGGACACAGATCATTCCCCAGTTAAGTTTCAGATAAGACTGCAACCTCAGCTGACATCTTGACTGTAATCATGTGAGAGTCCCTATGCTAACCTGTGCCCAGATTGCTGACTCACAGACACTGTGAAATAATAAACTTTGTTGTTTTAAGCTATCAAGTTTGGGGGTAAGTTGTTGCAAACAGTAGAAAACTAATACCAGTTTTGTACCTGTAAATGTAAGGTTACCATACAAATACCTAGAAATGTAGTAATTGCTTTGGAACTGGGCTGAAAGGATTTTGAGGAGGATTACTGAGAAAGTCTAAGTTGCCTTGAACAGGCTGTTAATACAAACCTGTATTTTGAGAATGCTGCCAGTGAGAGAGCTCAAAATGAAGTGCAAAAACTGGAAGGAAAATCCCTATCATGGAGAATCAGAAAACTTAGCGATGTTGTCACCTGCAATTATGTGAAAAACAGAACGTATACCACCAGCCACCATGCTATGAGGAAGTCCAAGCAGCCACACAAGAGGATATTTAGAAGTGTACTGACAGCCCCAACTGAGGTCCCAGCAAGAGCTATTTTATTCCAGGCATAAAAGTGAATGAGAAAGGCTTCTTATGATTCCAGACCCCAGTTTTCAAGTTACTCCCAGAGTCTTCCCATAGATCTCTGACATCATGGAGCAGAGATAATTCATTCCTATCGTGTCCTTTCCAAATTCTTGATTCATGGAATTTGTGAGTATAATAAAATGTTTGTCATTTTATTCCACTAAGTTGGGGGGTGGCAAGTTATGCAGCAATAGTAACTGGAACAGAGCACATCAACAAAAGTTGCAATGGGATCAGAAGATGATACCCAAGGACCAAGGAGAACAAGACATCTCAGTGAAGGTCAGCCAGGAAATAGGACAGCATATGGACCAGACACTTCTCCCCTGGTGCTGTGATGTCATTTGCATAAGCTATAACCAGATGACATCCCTAGGAAATAAAAGGAAAAGTTCTTGAAAGATGAAAACAGTCTTGATATAAATGTGAATTTTGAACTAAGTATAAATCTTTAAATTAACTAAATATTTATTTAAAATACTCTAGGGCTTCCCTGGTGGCGCAGTGGTTGAAAATCCGCCTGCCGATGCAGGGGACGCGGGTTCGTGCCCTGGTCCGGGAAGATCCCACATGCCGCGGAGCGGCTGGGCCCGTGAGCCATGGCCGCTGAGCCTGTGCGTCCGGAGCCTGTGCTCCACAGCGGGAGAGGCCATGGCAGTGAGAGGCCTGTGTACCACAAAAAAAATAATAAATAAAAATAAATAAAATAAAATAAAATACTCTATGTTCTAGACTGGGAGTGACTGAGTTACCTGCAAGTGGCAAGATTGGGAATTTCCCACTGTTTGTAAAAATGGGGATTCCAGAGCAAAATTGCTTTCAGTTATAAAAAAGTAAAATTACATTTATGAATTCTTGAGTTGTGCCTGTAAATTTTAAACACCTCACACTTACAATTATTTATTTGTTTGAGTATCTGTATTCTTTATTGACAGTGAGCTTTCAGAGAACTGGGATCATGATTGTACTGCCCACTGTTATATTCCTAGCTCCTAGCACATGATTTGTCACATAATAGAAGCTCAATAAATATTTGTTGAATGAATGAATAAATAGAAATACATGCTAATGGACAATGACAGGGATCACCATGGTAAAATTCTATCATCGACCAATAACTAATTTTAGCAAGCATAAATCTTCTGTTCACAATCATAAGCACTTTATTTTCTCCAAATTAATCTCAGTTCTGAACTTCCTAGCTATTGGACTTCAAGAATATTATCCCTGGTCATAACCAGGGCTCTCCCTCTCTTCCAGTGTCACACTAGTATTCAGGAGGCTTATTTTGTGCCCTGAAAGCAGGAGCAGGGCCTCTAGTCCTTAACCATCATGATGGCCACTGCCTTCCTCAGAGTCCAAGCTCTTGAAATCTATCAGCTCTTTGTTGCCTCTGTACTTCATTGTAGGCATGAGAATCTTAGGTAAAGCTGGATTGTGATTCCATTTCCCTGGATGCATTGTGCAAACATTCCTGTCTGGATGCTGCCATTGTGATGAAATTAAATAAACTACTGGTCCTTTGCCAAGGATCCTCAAGGGTCTCCTCAGAGGCATGAGTTATAGAGGATGAAATGTAAGTAGCGGAAAGCATTCATGCTGGTACCTTGGAGGGTTTACAATGAGGGTCCAGACTACTTTTCCAAGATGCCTCAGTACTAATTACCACAATACTTCTCAGTTGAGGACAAAATATCCAGCACTTTTGCAATAAAGACAAAATTATCCTAATGACTACATAAATCCTCCCACAGCAGCCACATTACATCTTAAGTCAATTTTCTAGAGATAATAAGTACACTCTGCAAAAACACTGTACTACCTCCACACAGGAAAGATCACTCATCCTTTATAAGCTGCCCTGGTATGCAAAGGGATACACCACCAAGCATGCGTGCCACAGTGGCTAGGATGGCTTGTCTGAGATCCTCATTTTTAGTGCTGCTGCATCAAGTACGGTCTATGATTTAGCAGGTGTCACGGAACACAGACTTCATGTCCTACTGATTAGGAAGAAAGCTATCAGGTATATCAGTTAGCTGAGCTCACTCCAGATGCCATACACTGAGACCTAATTTAATTAGTTGAAAAATATAATCTTTATCACTCTAATGGTAAGCAGTTTAAATGGAATGGCTATCACTTTTATTATTAAAAATATTATAAATGTAAAACAATATTACCAGCTTCCATAAATATTTCATATAGATTCTCCTTTGTGGTTGTTTAACTATAGTAAATATAACTAGCACACTTTAATTTGCTCCACCATCACCAGTAACTAAATAGTACAGATACCAGAAACTAATTTTTTTGATAAAAATCAAAGAGGAATCAAAAGAATTTCCTTCCAGAAAGAAGAATTCTCCCCAGGTTTACTATCCTGGATTTATCTGCATAAGACTAAACATCTCTAGGGAAAGAGGAAAATTCAGTTGCTTTTACATATAAAATTGACTACATTTTTTTTCACTGTTATCCATTTATTTGGCTCACGCATTTACTCTAGAAGCCCTCCTCTGAATACATAAAAACTGGATTTAAACAAAAAATTCATTTTAGTTTAAGGAAGAGTTAACATATCTTCCCTCTAACATCTTCCTATTCTCAGTAGGTCTCAGTAGGGTGTTTTACATGTATTTCAAAACAGATCACATTCATCCTAGTAAAAATCCTTAAAACTGATTTTTTTAACTTGACTAATAAATAAATGAATAAATGAGGGTCCCCAATAGCCAACATCCATTAGAATCAACAAGCATGGGGCAGTGTTAAGGACCTGGGGCCCGAAGGGGAGGTGGAATATCTCATTAAATAAACATTAATTACTACTCAACACTATTACTATTGTCATGTGTGTCAGGGTACTGGATCTTTGCCTTATCACTTTGTGATAAGGTTAAAATCATAATCTAAGGGGGCAACGGACAACTAAGAGACTTCAAACTTTTGCTTGGTGATCCAAGGGTTTTTGTTATTAAAGCAAATTTCTCTGAATGCTGATGGGAATAAGGAGACACATTCATGATTCTCTTGCATTCCTGTATATCTTGCAAGTAAGGCACTAACAGACCTTAGCTACATACTATCTTTCCAAAAAGATCTGCAAACAGCTATACAGATAATGTCTCTCTGAAGCAAAAGGCAGGTATGCTATTATAAAATGCTCAAATTCCCTAAGCTGAAAGTTCCTCTCCTGTAACATAACCCGCTGCATACACAGGTGGCATCTGTCACTCTTGTCATCATCATGTGGGAATTGGGGCTCCAAAACTGCTGATTGGTACTCTGGCTACTGCTATTTATATTAGTAATAAATTGTCCTTTGTCTCTGACTCATGAGTCTCATGTCTTCTACCATCATCCATGAGACTGTGTAGCAGGCTAACTTGTTAGCTGTAAGTAGGGTAAAACCAGACTCTTTGCAGTTCCTGAAAATGAAATGTTCAAGAATAAAAGGAAATATTCTTTGTACATCTCCATAAAGAATGGCTAAAAACACAAGTGTGGCAGTATATGGCTTGATATGTTAACTCTATTACTAAGACAGCATGAGTATAATGAGGCCTTGTCTTAGGGAGGGTGATAAATTAGCAGAAAGGCAGTTAAAGGCAGTTACAGCTTTTGAGTTTCAAAACCTGACGCTTCATTTTCAGGGCTGTGAGTTTCTGAGGTCCCAAAATCTGAGCCCTTTAAAACATAAAATGTATGCTTTAAATAACAGATTGGAAAGAATGAAGGAAGTCACATCACATCACCTGCAGGCTAGACGAAGCCTCCCTTTTACAGTGGGGATGTGCGGCAAGGGGAGGAAAAAGAGAAGGGACAGGGAAAACAAGAAGGCTATATGCTGTTGGTTCCCTAAGAAAGCGCCCTTAGAGGCTGGGGATTGGGAGGCAGAGAAACCCTGGAATCTGAGAGGAGTGAGGATCTGTGTCCTTCATTTGCACATAAAACAGAGAGGAACTTGACAGCTGCAGCATAGTAGGAGAAATAGTAGACAGAATGCCTCTGGGGCTTGTCTACATGGAGAGATTTCCCCTGCATCATTGGGGTCCAGGAGCAGAGCCAAAGGTGTTTTATACACAAAGTGGGGTACAGAGGCCATGTGATTGAGACAGCAGAATACAGTAGTAACACACATAGACCAATTACTGAAAGTGGAAAAAAATAATATACATCTCAGCTGATGTCATAGCGGATAGATGACAACAACAAAGAATGAGAAGAAATTCTCCCAGAGCTCCCATAAGTCCTCTGGAACTTACATACAATAAGGGGGAAATGTGTAGGAGGACAGGTACCCCTGAAGTGATTGAACTGACTAATATTTAATCTTTACCAGCAGGCAGAATAAGGGTCTAAAATAAAAATTGCTAGGAAAAAAAATTAGTGTTTTTTATTTGTGTGTTTGTTTTGTACATTGTTTGTGGCCTAAAATTTGCATTTGCTAGACATGTATTCCTAAAACAATCCATTTTAAAAACACATTTACTGTGCTCATCATTTTTTAAAAAAAGGAAAACTATGTCTTCTTTTATTTTCTTGGCCAGAGTCTCCTGAATTGTCCAGCTCTTGTTATTTGTGGATTCCCAGAACTGCAGTGAGACTGAAACCATGATGCAGTCCACCTGACATTACTTCTACAGTAAAGGGATTTTTAAAATCTTCCTCTAGCTAAACAACTAGGAGTCATATAAATAATGGAAACTATTCCCAACCTCAACCGACCCTCCTCTATTACTGCTTTGCAGACACAGAGAATTGGCAATTTCAACTCAATACACATTTCCTCTGTATAAGAAGGTAAATGAAATTTTATTTACAAGAGTCTCAATTCCACATGTAAAATTTATACCTATATAGTATTAGAGCCTGGAGAACCTTAAGATCATATATTTTCTGAATCTCTCTGCATTCTTTCAAAATTATACTTTAAGGGGTCCATTTTTATCTCAATATATTTTGAAAGCAGGAATGTTAAATGAAATTGGAAAACTAGATAAATTTGCAATTTTCTGTGAAGCTTTTTATTCTAGAAAATTTTAATCAGTTTTTATAACAATAAAGTAGCAATTCCAAAGGTTAAATTATTTTAGTCAGAGCCTGGAGAACCTTAAGATCATATATTTTCTGAATCTCTCTGCATTCTTTCAAAATTATACTTTAAGGGGTCCATTTTTATCTCAATATATTTTGAAAGCAGGAATGTTAAATGAAATTGGAAAACTAGATAAATTTGCAATTTTCTGTGAAGCTTTTTATTCTAGAAAATTTTAATCAGTTTTTATAACAATAAAGTAGCAATTCCAAAGGTTAAATTATTTTCAAAGTTTCTACCAAGCCAAGCCATGCTAAAGGGGTTACCTATTTAGCTATGTCCATAAAGGAACTCAGGGTGACAAGAGCAAAGGAGAGAAAAGTTATATGATTTAACAAAGGCATTTGATAGAAAGCAGTCACCAATCCCAGGTAGAGGTTGCGTTTGAGAGACAAAAATAGAGAATAAAATTGTACCTCCCCAAAATAAATCTTCCAAAAACCTGCCTTGTACATGAACTTCTTGCCCCAGTATCTATGATACTCCTGCATCATATTGATGTTATAACTCTCTATGAAATGTTCCGTAACTTGTGACCCCCCCCAACCCTGGCCTTCTTTTCATGCACATATAAGTCTTAAAAACCTCTTAAGGTCTACCCCAAATATCTCCCTCCCTCCCTCTCTCCCTCTCTCTCTCTCTCTCTCTCTCTCTCTCTCATACACACACACACGCACACTTAAGCCTTAATTTATATCTCCCCACTGATAAACCCAAAAGACCTCTATAGCTCTCATTGCCAGACCAGTAACACCTTTCTGATCTTCCAATCTGTTACTTATGTCTGACCTATCCAATGGACCTTGATGTTACTTGAGGGTTGGAAATGTGACTAACATAAATTTCTTATTCCCCAAAGAGCCTCGACCCCTGCTGGTACTCAATAAACCATTTGTTGAATTGAAGCAACTCTGAAAAAGCTTCCTTGACTCTGCCAGGAAAGTATCTTGCAATATTCCACAAAGAGGAATATACCAGAAGAATGACCCTAGTTTAAGTTGTTGACTATGGGAACTTCATGTAGTAGCTAACTTGAAGAAATATCCATAGATACCAACTACAACTTTCTGTTTAGGGCTTTTGTACTCTGATCTCCATGTTTTTCATTATGAGAGATAATGGAAAACTAAATTTAGCTCTTCCCAAAGCCCTCTGTTTCAGAGATTTATGTTACAAATAAATGAGTAAAGGGGAAATGAACCAGAAACAAATGGACAATATTTCCCTCAAATCAGACATGATTTTAAAAATTTAAGAAAAAGGTGATTGGAGAAAAAAGAAAAAAAGCATCACCCTGAGTATAATACTTTTCAGAAACTTGTACCAGATATCTTCATGGCACAAAATCATTTAGATTCATCCATCCATCCGTGACAAACAATACATAAATGTAGCCTGTAATAGCTTTCTTCTTTATTAGGCTTCAAGATATGTTCCTCCTTCAGTAAATACACATCCCTCCCTTCTAATCTAATCTTGCCAACTTTTTTCCCAATTGTACATTTCTTGTACTTAGCATCATGACATCTTGGTAAGTGGTATTACAGAGAAAATAAAAGTTTTTTAAAAGCCAGAGATTTTTTTCTTGCTTCATAATTTTATTTCAACAGGAGTTCTGCACAAAAAACTATGCATGAAGGTTAAATCAATATACCTAACCTTATTCTGACTCCAGCTTTCAGGTAAGAAAATGTATTTGTTCCCTAACATTTTTTAAAAATAACAATTACAATAAAAACAACTATTTATATTCACTGAAAATTATGTTAAGAATTATTCTCATCTTGGGAAAACACTTTTAGTGCAAACATGTTAATGAAACAAAAAAAATGCTAACCCTATGATGATGGTGATGATTACATAGGATGTCAAAGACCAAGTTTCATATCCAAGCTCCTCTATACACTAGCTGTGTAACCCTACACTACTTACTTAAATTCTGAGTCTCAGTGTCTTCATCTTTAAAATGCTGCTAGAGGGCTTCCCTGGTGGCGCAGTGGTTGCGCGTCCGCCTGCCGATGCAGGGGAACCGGGTTCGCGCCCGGGTCTGGGAGGATCCCACATGCCGCGGAGCGGCTGGGCCCGTGAGCCATGGCCGCTGAGCCTGCGCGTCCGGAGCCTGTGCTCCGCAACGGGAGAGGCCACAACAGAGGGAGGCCCGCATACCACAAAAAAAAAATAAAATAAAATAAAATGCTGCTAGAAGGATTAAATAAAAATAGTATATGTGAAGCTCCCAATACAGAATCATCAATGAATGCTAGTCTCCTTTTGTGTCAGTTAGAGATTTCTTGCAGTCATATGTAACAATTATCATGGTTTACCCAAGTAGGGGTTTATTTTTATCACATAACAAGAAGACTGGAGGCATAAAGTCCAGGGCTGGTGCAGTGCTTAAGAAAAGCATCCAAGACCCAGGTTCCTTGTGGATCTACCCACTTTAGCAAATGCCTTAATCCTTATGGACACAAGATGGCTGCCCTACTTCCAGACAACAGTTTGGATTCATGTTAGCATAATATATCTTTTCCCATCCCTTTACTTTTAATCTTTTTGTGTCATAATATTTAAAGTGGGTTTCTTGTAGACAGTACGGTTGGATCGATTCTTTTGAATTTATACCCAGAGGTAGGATGGTTGGATCATATAATAATTCTATTTTTAGTTCTTTAAGGAACCTTCATACTGTTTTCCATACTGGTTGCACCAACTTACATTCACATCAATTGTGTACAAGCATTCCAATTTCTTCAAGTCCTTGTCAGCACTTATCTTTGTTTTTTTGGTTTTTTTATGTAACAGCCCTTCAGGCAGGTGTGAGGAGACATTCCAGTGTGGTTTTGTTTTGCATTTACCTCATGATTAGTGATGTTGAGCATCATTTCATATACCTGTTGGCCGGTTCTATATCTTCTTTGGAAAAATGTCTATTCAATTCCCTTGCCCATTTTTTAATCAGGTTATTTGTGGGGGGGGGGGTTGTGTTTGGTTTTTTTTTTTTTTTTTTTTTGCTATTGAGTTGTA